>NC_090250.1:17364348-17399348 GCF_037325665.1 Littorina saxatilis | reverse complement strand
GACAAGGGAGGAAGAAAGGAGTGATGACTCTGGTCAGGAACAACATAAATGCCAGTGAAACCAACAGATACATGGAAGAAGCAGAGTAAATAGAAGTCAAGATAACGACCAATGCCAACAAGATGAACATCGTCAACTACTACTGCCCCAACGACAAGATGCTGTCGCTTGACACAATCCAGGTCCCTGACAGCGGCTTCCTCATCGCTGGAGACTTCAACAGCCAGTCCCAGAGTTGGGGATATAAAACACTAGACAGGCGAGGAGAAGACATTGAATCTTGGCAGGACGACAACCACCTGATCCTTGTCAACGACCCCACAGATCCGTCTACCTTCTACTCGTGCCGCTGGCACTCAACAACAACACCCGACCTGGCATTGTGCACGGATGACATCCACAAAACCATCTCAAGAAAAGTGGATGAACAGCTGGGTGGAAGCGACCATCGCACCGTTCTCCTTACCATCAGTAGAGACTCAGCATCTAAGCATCCACAACACCGGAGATGGAACTACAAAAAGGCAAAGTGGGGACTGTTCAACATACTGTAATGGATGGCCCTATTAGTATTATCCAGAAACTTTAACCTGAACATTAGTGGATCTAACTTTTGCACTGAGAAACATGTGATACAGATCTAAAAGTGTTCTTCATTGACACAAGTGAAAGACTGGGAGACTTGTGGACAAATGTTACGATATTAACTGTGTTAGGTTGTACTCACCAGAAAATCACTGCACAGTTCGTAGCAGGAAACTTTCGCTGACTAGTTTATGTAGTTTTTATTCGGAATCGTGTGCGTATCGATCGCATTCTTATGAGACGAACACAATGGAACGTAATCTTCTTTTCGATGACGCCATTTTAGATGACGTGTTATTCGAGATCTCATCGAAGAAGAACGATGAGAGAATGTTATGTTATGAAATGTGCATGTGAATATTACTGCATGCACTCTAGAATTGATTCATTATTGATAAGATAATGATTGAGTGAAAGGAAGCAGAGATTTAGTTTAGTTAGATAAATTGTTTGTGTTGTTAGAGGTTACCTAGAGAAACGTAAACAAACACTTTTTGGTCGCTTTGACTTGAGAAGGTGTTATACGAGATCTCATCGAAGCAGGACGATGAGAGAATATTATGTAATGAAATGTGCATGTAAATATGGTTATGCATTTTAGAATTGATTCATTATTGATAGGATGATGATTGAGTGAAAGTAAAATGGAGATTTAGTTCGGTAGGCTAGGTTGTTTGAGCATTGTTAGAAGTTACCTAGAGAAACGTAAACAAACATCCTCGATCGCCTTGACTCTAAGACGATCGAGAGTGTCGGTTCGTTGCTAAAGGTACGAAACAAGAAGAAAGGAAGGAGAGACAAGGTATGTTGTTTATGTTGTTAGGACATGTATTGGGGTAACGTAGACAGTCAAGGGAGATCGTTATAGACGATCGAAACGTTAGCGGTAGCTAGCGGTAACAGGTAAACAAACAAGAAAGGGAATAAATAGAGAAGGGAAAGCAGAAATCGGGGCTTAGCTTATGAAGTTTTCTAGTCGCTAGTTCCTAGCGGTTGTTCTAGTTGTTCCGGGCTTATGCGGGTTCCTGGTTGATGAAGTTCCTAGCAATTGTTCCAGCAATTTGGTTCTTTTGGCTGAGCGAGGGGGTTCTAGTATTCTTCTTCGAGACTGGATGAGGAAGGATATAATATTGAGTTAGAGAACACTAGGTTCTAAACTACATGAAGGGATAGCAGTCTACAAGAAGAAAGTGGGGCTATCCGACAGGAGAAATCGGGGCGGCTTCTTCGAGACTGGACTAGGAAGGGATAGCAGTCTACAAGAAGAAAGTGGGGCTATCCGACAGGAGAAATCGGGGCGGCTTCTTCGAGACTGGACTAGGAAGGGATAGCAGTCTACAAGAAGAAAGTGGGGCTATCTGACAGGAGAAATCGGGGCGGCTTCTTCGAGACTGGACTAGGAAGGGATAGCAGTCTACAAGAAGAAAGTGGGGCTATCCGACAGGAGAAATCGGAGCAGCTTCTTCGAGACTGGACTAGGAAGGATATAATATTGAGTTGAGAATATTAGGTTCTAAGCTACATAAAGAGATCGCAGTCTACAGTAAAGAAGATAGTCCAGAACAAGGTCATCATATGTCATGCCTATTTTTATATGTGAATGAATGATGCACTGATATATTGAAGTTCGATACGAATTTGTTCAGATGAATAAATCTGAACATTGAAACCTGGAACAATTTGTGTTTGCTTTATTCTTCATTAACATTCACACACACAACAATCAACAACCAGAGCCAACACAGCTCGCGCGCCCATCCCGTTACAATGGTGTCAGAAGTGGGATTTGTGATTCTTTTGTGAAAGACACATTTCTTGGAAATAACCCTGCAGTGGATTCATGGATTAAAGTGTGTGTGTGAAAAAAAAAAAAAATGGAAATAACCCTGCTGATTCACGGATTATTATCTTCATGTGATTATTCACGGAATAGTATCTTCATGTGATTATTCACGGATTATTTTCTTCATGTGATTATTCATGGATTAAAATCTTCATGTGATTGTGACAACGTACAACAAGAAGAAAGAAGAGGAACCGAAGAAACTAGACAACGTACAACAAGAAGAAAGAAGAGGAACCGAAGAAACTAGACAACGTGCAACAAGAGAGAAAGAAGAGGAACTGAAGAAACTAGACAACGTACAACAAGAAGAAAGAAGAGGAACCGAAGAAACTAGACAACGTGCAACAAGAGAGAAAGAAGAGGAACCGAAGAAATTAGAAGAAGCATAGTAGCCTGGAGGTGATTTTTATAAACTTTATTGACTTTTGATACATGTTTTATACAGAGCTGTAGCGGATATCGTGGAAGAAGAGGATTTTACAAGAAGGAGATGTCTTTTGACTTTTATACCAGATGAGGAATGACTTTTCTTTAAAAGTGACTTTTTACGGAGATTCTGCTTGGATTGGACTTGATTGATTTCTGCAAAAGAAGAAAAGAAAGTATTAACAATGATGAATCCTGAACAATTTTATGAACAGTATCTACGTGATGAAGAAACTGAGGGAACAGAATTTCCGATGGGAGGAAATAGTCATAATTCTACTGGAGGTGTTCAAGAACTAACAGTAACAGACAAGACATACAAAGGATCAAGTAGAAGAGGTCTACAAATGAAACCACAACTTTTCGATGGGAGTGATGACTTTGAGACATACTTAGATCAGTTTGAATGTATTGCTGATTTAGGTGGTTGGACACTGAGAGAAAGAACACTCACTCTTGGAGCCTGTTTGAAAGGACAAGCTAGAAGATTCTACGCTGGACTAGCACCTCATGAGAAAAGAGAATATGCCAGTCTTATATTTCAACTGCGACAGAGATTCGGCACAGCATCCAGACATGGGGTGTACTGGACCACACAGTTTGAAAACAGAAAAAGATTACCAAATGAAGGATTGGCAGACTTTTCTGATGAACTTCTTCTACTTGCACAAAGGGCATATCCAAATGTTGGGTCATCAACTCAACATCAACTTGCACTACAGCAATGGTATAAAAATATGAGTCCAGACATAAAATGGCGATGTTTGGAGAGAAACTGTCAAACCATTCGTGAAGCTGAAGAGGTGGCTGACATGTATGAAGCTATCATGGTACCACAGAAAAAGAAAATCTTCATGGTCAACGGAGAAGAATCAACGATGATAAATTCTTCACCGGAGACAACTGATCGAAATCGTCAACAACAAAAGGGAGACAGACGGTGCTGGACATGTAATGAGACTACACATTTGTCCAGAAACTGCAGACAGAGAACACAGTTTTGCACATGTTGTAAACGCTCTGACCACAGTTTGAAAGACTGTAATTTGTACAGGAAGTGCAAAGAACAGGAACAATTTGAAACTCGACCAACCCACAACGGACGTTCTCAACAGAGAAGAGAGGGAAACGAGAACCGCCGATTTTAAAGGGTCGAGAATCGGTAAATCGACGAAGACCCAACATGAAGAAAGAAGAAATTACGAAACAAGAAAACAGGGAAGATAGTCAACGCTACGTGAAGAAAGAAGAAATTACGAAACAGGAAAACAGAGAGGATACTCAACCGAGTCAACGCAACATGAAGAAAGAAGAAACTACGAAACAGGAAAACAGAGAGAAAGAAGATAAAACACAAGAAGATGTTCCACATCGTGCTGGGTTGAAACATTCCAATGCAGATGCTTTGAGCAGAAAACCCTGTACATCATACTTGAGACAACAACAAAGAGATCAAGAAACAATGAAAGAAGAACACTTTGTTGCATGTACTTTGACACAACGGAGAACCAAGAATGATGAACTAAGACCAACAGCAGTTCAATTCTCTTTCTCTGACATCCTCAGTTCCGAAGACAAGTCAACAGCAGTTCAATTCTCTTTCTCTGATATCCTCAGTTCTGCAAGCAAGCAAGTTAAGCAAGAAAACCCCAACATAGCTATGATTGTGGAAGATGAACAGAAACCGTCATGCAGTAAAACTCTAGACTCATCATCAAGTACAGAAAAACCTGATTTTGAAGTCAGATTTCATCCATTATCTTTGGACGGATGGAATGCAGAAGAACTTAGCCAAGCTCAACTTGAAGATCAAGATATTGAACCACTTCTATCTGCGAAGATGAAATCAAAGGAGCGACCAAAATGGGCAGATCTCTCTACAAAACGTTCTCAGGCAAAAACACTTTGGGCTCAGTGGGACAGACTATGTATAGTAGATGGTATTCTCTGCAGAAAGCGTCTTGAGAATGATAAAGATGCAGGACTACAAATGATCGTACCTGAGTCAAAGCAAGAAGATGTTATGAAGAATCATCACGACGTTCCCACCGCTGGTCATCTTGGATCTGAAAAGACAGGAGAGAGAATAAAACAGTCATATTATTGGCCAGCCATGGATGATTGTATCAAACGCTACTGTGTACAATGTGATAAGTGTGCTGCTCGAAAATCTCATCAAAAACATGTTCCACTTGGACATTGTGGAGTTGATGAACCTCTGGAACGAGTGAATCTAGACATATGTGGACCTTTTCCCAAAACAGTGATGGGAAACACACATATTTTGGTCATCACAGATCAATTCACACGATGGACAGAAGCAATACCAATTCCAAATCAAGAAGCAAAGACGGTAGCACAAGCCTTCATAACCCATTTCGCAAGCAGATTTGGGTATCCACTAACACTATACACTGATCAGGGCACAAACTTTGAATCAGTGTTATTCAAGGAAATGTGTAATCTAGTGGGGATAAACAAGACCAGATCTACAAGCATGCGGCCTCAAGCAAATGGAATTGTAGAACGATTCAACAGAACACTGACTGCTATGTTAACAGCGTACTGCGAAAACAACCAGAAAAGCTGGGATATCTACTTACCTCTGCTGGCCTCAGCATACAGATCGTCGGTTCACTGCAGTACAGGTATAACTCCAAATCGAATGATGCTGGGACGTGAGGCGAGACTACCGATGTCACTGGTGTTTGGACGACCCGGAGCTGAAGAAGAAGATGTTTCCCCAGATGTCTACACTGCAAACCTGGAACAGACATTTCAAAAAGTATATGAACATGCACGGAAACATTTAAAGAAAAGTGCAGTGCATCAAGAGAGATACTACAACATGAAAACCAGAAAACGTGAACTGAGTGTAGGACAATTAGTCTGGTTGTTCAACCCTGTCAGGAAGATAGGTGTGTGTACTAAAATGACGTCAAAATGGAAAGGACCGTATATCATCACCAACAAGATTGATGATTTGACATACCTTATTAAAACTAGACCAAAGAAAGATTCAAAGGCGTATCACATTGACAGACTGTTACCTTATAAAGGAAAGAATGTGCCGACGTGGATGGAGAAGTGGAGACTGAACTGTTCGTAACTTCGCCTTGTTTTTCTGGAACATAACGATCACATTGTGCAAAAGATAGTCATTCATAAACAGTATTTTCATATACGTCTTTCGTAGGGACTGTGTTAGTTAGTATGATGGAGCGTAACTCAAGGTAAATTGAGGCTGGTTTCGAGACATATATATCCCTGTGTGACAATAATGTGAGGCACTAGGCCAAGATAATTATTCAAACTGGACAGGTGGAGTTCTCAAGGAGTCGAGTTATAGTTAGGCGATGTGAAATTGGTAAAGCACGAAGGTACTGTAGCACGCTTTTTCAATCCTAACAATGTTACTCGGTCTCGGTTAGTTTTAGAAGATAAGTGGGTAATACAAGATGTATTGTAGTATGGACGATTGACAAATATGAAAATATTGACTAGGAATAACTTAATTAGCGCAATACGATATTAATGTGTTACAGATGGAACCAGTACCGATTTATGAATCAATTAGCGATGTATCCATCAGTGAGGGGAACAAGGAAAAGAAAAGAGCAACAAACCCTACACAACAACTGCATCCTATCACAGTTTACCTACCCTACGATGAAGCTATGGCGATTGCACAGGTGCAAGTGACAAACACTTTTGCATCTTCCGTGATCAAAAGGAAGGATGGAAAAACCACCATCAAACTAAACTACAAAAAAAGATCAAATAGGACAGGATTGATTCACTCAAGTTTTAATTTCAAATTTCAATTTCTATGTTCCAGTTCTGGTACTGGTAGTTAAAGTTACAGAAGAATATGTTTTAAAATATATAGATTATGCGGAGCATAATGTTAGAAAGCGGGGGTGCATGTAATGGATGGCCCTATTAGTATTATCCAGAAACTTTAACCTGAACATTAGTGGATCTAACTTTTGCACTGAGAAACATGTGATACAGATCTAAAAGTGTTCTTCATTGACACAAGTGAAAGACTGGGAGACTTGTGGACAAATGTTACGATATTAACTGTGTTAGGTTGTACTCACCAGAAAATCACTGCACAGTTCGTAGCAGGAAACTTTCGCTGACTAGTTTATGTAGTTTTTATTCGGAATCGTGTGCGTATCGATCGCATTCTTATGAGACGAACACAATGGAACGTAATCTTCTTTTCGATGACGCCATTTTAGATGACGTGTTATTCGAGATCTCATCGAAGAAGAACGATGAGAGAATGTTATGTTATGAAATGTGCATGTGAATATTACTGCATGCACTCTAGAATTGATTCATTATTGATAAGATAATGATTGAGTGAAAGGAAGCAGAGATTTAGTTTAGTTAGATAAATTGTTTGTGTTGTTAGAGGTTACCTAGAGAAACGTAAACAAACACTTTTTGGTCGCTTTGACTTGAGAAGGTGTTATACGAGATCTCATCGAAGCAGGACGATGAGAGAATATTATGTAATGAAATGTGCATGTAAATATGGTTATGCATTTTAGAATTGATTCATTATTGATAGGATGATGATTGAGTGAAAGTAAAATGGAGATTTAGTTCGGTAGGCTAGGTTGTTTGAGCATTGTTAGAAGTTACCTAGAGAAACGTAAACAAACATCCTCGATCGCCTTGACTCTAAGACGATCGAGAGTGTCGGTTCGTTGCTAAAGGTACGAAACAAGAAGAAAGGAAGGAGAGACAAGGTATGTTGTTTATGTTGTTAGGACATGTATTGGGGTAACGTAGACAGTCAAGGGAGATCGTTATAGACGATCGAAACGTTAGCGGTAGCTAGCGGTAACAGGTAAACAAACAAGAAAGGGAATAAATAGAGAAGGGAAAGCAGAAATCGGGGCTTAGCTTATGAAGTTTTCTAGTCGCTAGTTCCTAGCGGTTGTTCTAGTTGTTCCGGGCTTATGCGGGTTCCTGGTTGATGAAGTTCCTAGCAATTGTTCCAGCAATTTGGTTCTTTTGGCTGAGCGAGGGGGTTCTAGTATTCTTCTTCGAGACTGGATGAGGAAGGATATAATATTGAGTTAGAGAACACTAGGTTCTAAACTACATGAAGGGATAGCAGTCTACAAGAAGAAAGTGGGGCTATCCGACAGGAGAAATCGGGGCGGCTTCTTCGAGACTGGACTAGGAAGGGATAGCAGTCTACAAGAAGAAAGTGGGGCTATCCGACAGGAGAAATCGGGGCGGCTTCTTCGAGACTGGACTAGGAAGGGATAGCAGTCTACAAGAAGAAAGTGGGGCTATCTGACAGGAGAAATCGGGGCGGCTTCTTCGAGACTGGACTAGGAAGGGATAGCAGTCTACAAGAAGAAAGTGGGGCTATCCGACAGGAGAAATCGGAGCAGCTTCTTCGAGACTGGACTAGGAAGGATATAATATTGAGTTGAGAATATTAGGTTCTAAGCTACATAAAGAGATCGCAGTCTACAGTAAAGAAGATAGTCCAGAACAAGGTCATCATATGTCATGCCTATTTTTATATGTGAATGAATGATGCACTGATATATTGAAGTTCGATACGAATTTGTTCAGATGAATAAATCTGAACATTGAAACCTGGAACAATTTGTGTTTGCTTTATTCTTCATTAACATTCACACACACAACAATCAACAACCAGAGCCAACACAGCTCGCGCGCCCATCCCGTTACAATACGAACAAATGAGCTGACCAGAGCCATAGAAACAGAGGGGAGAAACATCAACAACGTGATAAAGGAGTTCAATGCTAGCATAATCCAGGCAGCCAAGGACAGCATCCCACGTGGAGTGAGGAAGGACTACATCCCATACTGGTCCGATGAGCTGCAGAAGACGCACGATGCACCCACAAGAATGAGAGAAGAGGCAGAGACGAACCCTAGCCAGGAGAACAATATCAAACTCCAAGAAAGCAAAGCAAAACATCTGAAGACAAAGCTAGAGTGCAAGAGAAGAGGCTGGAGAGAAAAGACGGCAGGGCTGAATATGGAAAAAGACACAACAAAGCTCTGGAAACTTACAAGAGCACTGAATGAAGAGGGCAACAAGGGACAAAAGATCACCCTGGAGGAGGAAGGAAGAACACTCACTGGAAAAGCCCCTGCCAATGCTTTCGCCCAAGCATATCGAGGAGAAAGCGACACCGCCATACCCCTGCCTCTACAAAAGGAAGTCAGAACAGAAATTAGAGAAAGAACAGAAAGAAACGTACAGGATGCCATGCAACAAGACATCACCATGGCCGAGCTGAAGAATGCCATCAAGAAGAAGAAGTCTCCAGGTCCAGACAACATTACGAATGAGATGTTGCAACACATAGGCAACTCGGCCCTCCAGAAACTACTGGGCATCTTCAACCTCAGCTGGAGACAGGGACAGGTACCTCAGTGCTGGAAGGAAGCCAGGATGATCCCAGTTTTAAAGAAAGGGAAAAACAAGACCAAAACCCTGAGCTACCGACCCATCAGCCTGACAAGCTGCGTATGCAAAACCATGGAGCGCATTGTCAACCAGCGCCTGCAGCTGTACCGGGAATCAGAAAGCATCATCAACCCAGAACAAGCCGGCTTCCGACAGCACAGAAGTACGGAGGACCAGACAACACACCTTAGCCAGGTCATAGAGGATGCTTACCAGGCCCAGAAGGTCACCCTGGCCACCTTCATTGACCTGCAGAAGGCCTTCGACAAGGTCTGGAAAGATGGACTCCTTGTGAAGCTCCTACGTTCCGGCGTCAAAGGCAACATGTACCAGTGGACCAAGTCGTACCTGCACAACCGAAAGGCCAGAGTGCTGGTGGACGGTCACTGTGGCCGAAAGGTGCTACTACGCCAAGGAGTTCCACAGGGAGGAGTACTCTCCCCCACGCTATTCATACTCTTCATTAACGACCTGGTACCAGAGTTGCCCAAAGGAGTCCAAGCGGCACTGTATGCTGATGACCTTGTTCTCTGGTGCTCGGAAGAGTATGCAACCACAGCAACCTACAGGATGCAACTTGCCCTAGAAAAGGTTGCAGCGTGGGCGGAAGACTGGTGTGTGACCATCAGCAGGGAGAAGACCACTGCCACTCTCTTCACACTCTCTGCCAAATCGACACCTGGCAAACTTACCTTGGGGGACACACCCCTGAAATTTGAAGACCAGCAAACATACCTGGGGGTCACCTATGACAAGCGCATGACCTGGAAACAACACATCATGAATGCAGAGGGAAAGGCCAGGAGAAAACTAAACATCATGCGTAAGCTGGCAGGATCACACTGGGGTGCAAACGAGAAGATCCTGAAAACAGTCTACCAGGGGACTGTACGACCGCACCTCGAGTACGGATCAAGCTCTTGGGCAACAGCAGCCAAGACACACCAGCAGGCCCTAGACAAAGTACAGAACCAAGCGCTGAGAATCATCACGGGCGCAATGAAATCAACACCCATTCAGAAGATGGAACAGGTGACTGGCATTCCTCCACTGAGCAAAAGGCGAGACAGCAAAACAATGGTACAAGCCACCAAGTACCAGTGCACTCATGACCATCCAATGAGTGACAGACTCAAGATGTCCTTAGGCAGGCTGAAAAGATCAAGCTTCGCTCTGGAGGCAAGGGCTTTGCAGAAGAAACATCAGACAGAGATGCCAGAGCTAGTGGAGCCACCATCTTTCTCCCTTGACGCCCCACCCTGGGTAGACAGACAAGGAAACCTGGACATACAGACCAGTGTCCCCTACCTCACAACAAAGGACGAGCAGAGCAATGCCACGAAAAAAGCCCTGACTCTTGCCATGCTTTAAGAAAGGTACCCCCAAGAAGCATGGATACGGGTGTATACTGATGGGTCAGCCACAGAGGCCGTCAAAAATGGAGGAGCGGGGGTGTATGTCCAGTACCCCAGTGGAGAGAGGCAAGCAGAGGCTATACCAACAGGCCTCCACTGTACAAACTACAGAGCTGAGGTACAAGCACTGATCCATGCAGCATACACCATCAACGACAGAGTCAACCATGACAACCAGGTGGTCTTCCTGACTGACGCTCTGTCAGTACTACAAGCAATGACCAGTAGCAAACTGCCTCAGCTGGAACACGCTCTACACAACATCAAGAGCCTGAGGACAGTACTGCAATGAATCCCCTCCCACTGTGGTGTACAAGGAAACGAAGAGGCGGACAGGATGGCAAAGCTGGGTGCAGAAGTTGAGCAAGAGAACAACCCTGTGAGCCTGACAGAGATGAAGACCATCATTAAGTCTCTGCACAGGACAGCTACCACCTGCTATCCAGACCACAGCAGGTGGTCATCTTCCGCCTGAGAACGGGACACAACAGACTTAACCAGCATCTCCACGGGAAGCTGCATGTTGTGCCCTCCCCCATGTGTTCTTGTGGAGAAGCAGAGCAGGACACGGCCCACATCCTACGAGACTGCAGGAACCACCAGGTGCTGAGAGAGGAAATCTGGCCATTGCCGGAGTCCCTGCACAACAAGCTGTACGGACCAGTGGCTGCACTGCAGAGGACCACTAATTATATCTCAAGATCTGGACTCCAAGTGTGATCGGCGATCGAAAAGAAGAAGAAGAAGAGAGAGAGAGAGAGAGAGAGAGAGAGAGAGAGAGAGAGAGAGAGAGAGAGAAAGAGAGAGAAAGAGAGAGAAAGAGGAGAGAGAGAGACAAGAGACAGAGAGAGACAGAGAGAGAGACAGAGAGAGAGAGAGAGACAGAGAGAGAGAGAGAGACAGAGACAGAGAGAGAGACAGAGAGAGAGAGACAGAGAGAGAGACAGAGACAGAGACAGAGAGAGAGAGAGAAAAGAGAGTGTGCTTTGCGCAGTGGGATCAGGAAGCTAATCAGAAGGAAAAACAACTTCCTGGGAAAAGAACATGGAAACTGAAGATGGATTATAATTTATACTACATGTATTACACATATATTATATAATATATATTTATCCTACATACATGAGAGAGACACCCGTGAGATAATAATCGTTCAAATCACACGTGTGTATATCATGTAAAGGAGGTCATGTCAAGCAAGTCTGGCAGGGACCTGTTTTTCCACTGCTTATGATGCCAAAGTCACCGAGACAAACGTCATTAAAGAAACAAAAATTGCGCTCGCTAATTACCCTTGATGAATCTTTAGAACTAAGACGTCACGCCACACTTTCAGAGTGACGTTTCTTTGCTTTGACGTAATAGATTGCACGAGGCTTTAGAAGAGATCGCGGTTCCAAAACAAGCGTCTTCAATTTAGCTGCCTTGAATGCAAGACATTTTTAGTAAAATACACGTAAGTACAGTATGTAGGATAAACAGAATACTACATGGCTTGCTGTGTCGTATCAGATTTACACTCGTTGCTTTTTCAAATAGTGAACAGCTCGCTTTCGCTCGCAGTTCAATATTTTTTAAAAAAACTTGTGTAAATCTGGTACGACACAGCAAGCCATGTAGTCTTCTCAATATATAATACAAAAATACAAACGTTCCAACATCAGGGGTGGGACTCTTTTGTGATGAAAAACGAGGAAATCCCTTTTTTCTAGGGGGGCTCGGCTCCCCTGAATTTTTTTTAAATGGTACATTAAAATCTGTGCAATCTGGTGCATTCTGAGACTAAAAGTCAACTCGTTTAGATCATCCGTAACGCCAGCTTGCCCCCCCCCCCCCCCCCCCCCCCTTAACATTCTGCTCCTGACACAACGACTAATCCATTTTTTATTTTTTTTATTCTAATTCTGCATTGCTCACAGTATACAAAACTGTCACATATTTTTGTTTTCTTTTAAATTTTAATTTTAGTTCATTTTCCACTTTTTAGGCTCAGTACTGTAGATGAACTCATGTGAACAGCTCAGATCATGGGTCAATAAAGTGTTACACAGATGGTCAAAATTAAAGTACAAGATATTGCACTGGAAGTGGAACTACACTGTTGCTTAGTGTCTGTATGAAGCTACAAGGTGAAAATAGAAAAAGAAAAACACGATTCTTGACTTTGATGGGCTTTTTCTGCTCGTAAGCACACATTCTTCTACTCATCACAGCATGCCCCATTATTGAGTTTAAAACACCAATTAAATTTGTTTTGAATAAAACTCACAATTTTACAATAAGAATTTAGAGACCTGAATCAATTAGGTATATATCCTACTTAGTTTGACTTTTGCAAAACTAAGTAATTACACATTTAATTGAATCAGTCAGACAGACGGAGACATAGAGAGACAGACAGAGGGCAAACAGAAATCTGAGAAAGAAACCCCTTTAAAAATGTTACCATGTTTGAAATGAAACATCGCAAGGTGAAGCCATAATTCATCACCTTTCAGTATGACGTCATGAGCGTGTTCCACACTTGAAATGACGTGTTTTTATCATGTTGTCAGCTGCACGGAGCTTGGAAGTATAATTTCCATTCAACGATCCGAGTTTGTTAAGTTTTAGCCTATTTTCAACGTCAAACACCATGAAACTATATATATATTTGGAATCAGAAAATGGTAAGGAATAGATAAAAGTTGTTTTTAAGTGTCTTTTTTCATAAATAAAGATAGTGGTTATTTATCGGTTTTCTTCATTTTTAAGCATAATTATCAATACAAAACAACAAAACTATATAGTTTTAGATACAGGACGCAATAGGGAATACACCAATATAAATTTTTTCTTTCAAATATTAGTTTTTAAAAATTTGAAAAAATGACATATTTCGAACAAACATTTCATTTTCAATAACAAAACTTTAAGTGACCAAACTGAAATGCAATCCCATTATCCGGCCTAGATCTGAGATTGTGTGATAAGAAATTCGATCAAATTGATGAAAAACTGTAACTGTGAAAGTGCTGCCTCGACCTTTTGGCAAACGGTAAAATATGACGTCATCAAACTGTCCTATCAATAAACGGAAAAACCTTCTATGAGAAAATCCAGTCAAAAATATCCATATCAAATTTCATAAGGATCCACTCCGTAGTTTTTGAGATATGATCTGCAGTGTGAAAAAACGCCCATAACGCCCAAAACGCAAACTCATTTGTCATGATTTGGTCGTGTTCTGCCGATACTATAATGTTTTTCTTTCTTAAAACACACTATAATAGTAGCCTTTCCCAATGTCTATGCTAAAACTGACTTGTCTGTGTTGTCAATGATTTTGCTAGAGTGTGAGAACAAAAAGTCTAAACAATCTCACGCCCATAACGCTGTGACACGAAAACTCATTTTGTCGTGTTCTGCCGATACTGTAATGTTTTTCTTTCTTAAAACACACTATAATAGTAGCCCTTCCCAAATGCAATGCTAAAAATGACTGGTCTGTGTTGTCAATGATTTTCTGCGAGAATGCGATCTATCTGTTTGTCGCAAAGACCGTGTGACACGAAAGTTATGAGCGGAAGACAAATCTGCTGAGTGCAATTACGTTTCAGAAGATAGTTGGTTAAAACAGTTTATCACTCAGACACGCAAAGGAACACTATAACTTTATTATTCAGGCCATATTTGCTTTCCTTTGTCATGTATGAAAGTACTGGCCTTGGTTGAAGAAAGTGACCTGTCGCTGTGCAACAAATTTGTCGCCATTTTCCGCCGTGTTTTGTAAATAAAACGTGTTTACTACCCACACATACAAAACGATGCTGTTGGTTCTTTTTATTTTCTTATTGTTTGATTCATGCTTAGCAGTTTAGTATGCTTTGTTTTCTTCTCAATTCAATCATACAAATGGATGGCTATAAAATAAGCATTTAAATGTGAAGGTGTTAAAATTACCCATGATCTGAGCTGTTCTTATATTATACGTAATGAACCATGTATCCATAATCCAATACTGGCAATAGTAGGGGAAGGGCTCCTAATATGGACCGGCTCCTAATATGGACCACCTTCTGTTCTGACAAACTAACGGCGCTAGAGCGCTCAAAAAAGTTTTATTCGCTGTATTCACCCTCTCTGGATAACTTGCACATGTGAAAACAGTTGCAAAAACACAAATCTCAAAACCGTTAGGCTTTTTCTCACTTTTGGCAGCGTTCACTCTAAATTTGCCACCTAAAACGGACTTGTTTCTGTCCACAGCCAAAGCTTTTGTCACACAAAAATTGCTATATATATATGACAGCTAAACCCGTATTTGTTACATTTTAGCAGTGTTGACCCTGAGTTTCTAATGCACAAAAAAATAATAGCAAAATCTTAAAGTATGTGCGAGTCCCCTAATATGGACCACATTCAACAAATAGAAGAAAATAAAATCTAAAGGCTATTTTCATTAATTCATTAAGAAGCTTGCTGGAAATAACCTATAACTAGCCCTCGAGATTTAAAAAAAATGCAACAAAAAGTCTTCTTTTCGTGGAAGTTGATAATTTCACTTATTTTCACTCTGTTTTTGATAAGCTTCTTTAGTTTCCTGGTGTGCTTCAAATAATGCTCTCATCAACCCGAAACAGATAAATTTAGAGCATATTTTAATTAGGCTGACTTGTACACTAAGTTGTATCATGTTATTATGAAGTATAGGGGGCTTTTTACAGTGATTCGTGAAGGCGGCGCTTTACTGGTCCATAATGCGCCCAGGCTCCTAATATGGACCCTTTGTGATTTTTTCTGTATTTAATTTTTTCTGAATGTCTATCAAAGCTATTTCACTCTAATTAGGCCTAACGGTTAACCTAAGAGTCTTAGAGAGAAGGACTACCAAACACAAAATGAAACTTCTTCACAAGAAAACAAGCTAGTTATCAGTGTGAAACAAAAAGTGGTCCATATTAGGAGCCCTTCCCCTATGATCCAAATGACGCCCCAATGCATTGAAGCTCAAAATGACTATTAGTTATCAGGAGTTTTCAGTCAGCACAATTTAACTCTCAAGCCTCCTGTGTTCTGTTCCATCTTCACTTCTCTCCATATCATTCAGTCAAGAAGTTATAGATACTGTGATGAAATGGGACGCGGAAAAATAGATTACCCCAGCGGAATTCCTAAGTTGTGTTCGCGGAAATCCGCGCATTCGCGGAAAAGTCCCACCCCTGCAACATTGCAACAACCTACCTTTCTTGGGGTTATTTATTCTGAATTTTGGAACGTTGACAGTCTCTTTGTTTTTGGATTTATTTTCTTAGTTTACGTAACTTTGTGACGAATTGAGGCACATATGCCCATCAATAATGCAAACACAGCTCAAACACTTGCCGTTAAAAGGTTTCAGCCACCTCTGGCTCTAGCACTGTCAGGAGACAGGTCTTCGGACATCTTTATCGCAGACACTGTTGATCGCGCCATGTTTCTCCCTCACTCTCACTGGCCGCTGGGTACTGCTCCGGCTCACTCTCCCTCAGACCATCAACATGTATCCCACTCCAAGACATGAGGATGCGTCATTCCGAGTGCACAGAATTTGTCAGAGTCCACAGCGACGTACCGTGGAGTCTTTCCAAGGGCTAGTATTTTCGAGGAACAACGCGCAGTTGATACAAAGTAGCATCGCTCTAATCGACAAAAGATTCAGTGAACCAAAGGCGCATTGATGTGAGCAGTTTAATGAACTAACAGTTTGAGACCGTTCCGTTTGGAGATGAAGGCGCAGGCACAGGCACAGGCGCTCGGTGTGAGTGTCTGTGTCTGTATAAGTGTGACCGGTGTGTGTGCAGTGTGTGTGCCCGGCGGTGTGTGAGTGTCAGTCATTGTCAGTGAGCTGGAGATAGACTTGGAGAGACTGATCTATCAAATCAAATCAAACAATATTGCTATTTCATATGTTACGTGTATTTCCATGGTCAATTGGGCAAAACTGAGCTCAGTGCAAAAGTGATATCGACGACATTTCCGTCGATATCAGTTTTGATATCGACGACCTCTTTATTGCTTCCCCACTTCAAAAACAAAAACACCTACATTTAAAAACAAACAAATAAATATGAAAATGTAATTATTCCAGAATTTAGTTGAGCAAGTGACTACAGACTTTTTGATAGGAAAGACATTTTAAAATACTGAAAAGTACAAGAAAAGAGTGAACAAAAAGAAATAATAATCAGAGGGAGGGATATGGAACAGCCAAAACTGAGACAAATACTTTTGTAATTTCTTTACAGTAAAGAGGGCCCCAAAGGGGGGGTATCATCACGATCACGGGAAGGGAAATTTTAGCTTTCACGATCACAGTTACCTTGATTTTTGTTTTCACGATCACAAACCGCACCTTGACGAATAGAGGATCATAGAGTGATACAGCTGTAAAAAATGTACGCTGAAAATAAAATGCTTTGCAATAATGCCCATCACGATCACGAACACAAATGACGATCACGATCACGAGACTTGATTTTTTTTGTCATCACGGATCACGGGCAAAGTCCCATCACGATCACAGAAATGGAAACTCGGCAATCACGGTCACAGAAAGGTAAAAAAAACGCCAATCACGATCACGATTTTAAACCCTTTGGGGCCCTCAGTAAATACAAAATGTCCAGAGAATTAGCAATATATCTAACATTGACTGACTGTGTGATGATATCTTCTGCTATTGGTCTGTTTCGAAAGTGATATCAAAATCTCGACCTCCGGTCTCGATTTTGATATCACTGTCTCAGCAGACCATAGCAGAAGATATCATCACACAGTCCGTCAATATTGGGTAATATTTTACGAGGGTTGTAGCATAAGCAATAAACGAGCTTTTTTCAACCAGCCCTCTCCCACAAATAGGGAACTATAATAACATATGAGAACGCCAAGTCAGGGGTTGTAGTAACTTGACTTGTATTTTAATATATATACCAGAAGGCAGTGTCTGTTGATACATGAAAAGAAGAAAACATAATATAAGAACATGACATAACAAGTGTAACCGCACCACTCATACCAATGTATCCTAACCGGCATACAAACATTCCACAACAAACCTACACTATCAAGGGAGGGGGGGAGGGGGCCGGGAGGGGGGGGGGGGCGATGGGGAGACAGGACCTAAGTTATCCCTTACTTCACAATAGATCGCCGAGGACACGTCACGCCTGCAAGCATTAAAGCGTGACTGACCGTGAGGGCCGATAAGATCAGGACCCATAATTCTACAAGTTACTAAGGGGAGGTTACTCTACCTATGACGTCACAAAGCACACTTCACTGCGAACAAAGACACCGACTCAGCTCAGTGACGCGGGAACGGTCAACAACAAAACTGACGCCTGTCAAAAATGGCTAACAGTAACACACATACATACGTCAGTACACACCATAGGAGACAATCATACGCTCAGAACACATCATCGAACCGATCAAACATGGCAAATAGGGGAAGGGCTCCTAATATGGACCACCTTTTACATTTAGTCAAGTTTTGACTAAATGTCAAGGACTACTACTAGTAGTAGTCCTTGCTAAATGTTTTAACGTAGAGGGGGGAATCGAGACGAGGGTGTGGTGTATGTGTGTGTGTGTGTGTGTGTGTAGAGCGATTCAGAGAAAACTACTGGACCGATCTTCATGAAACTTGATATGAGAGATCCTGAGTATGGTATCTCACAGATGTTTTTTTCATTTTCTTGATAAATGTCTTTGATGACGTCATATTCAGCTTTTCGTGAAAGTCGAGGCGGCACTCTCACGCTCTCATTTTTCAACCAAATTGGTTGAAATTTTGGTCAAGTAATCTTCGACGAAGCCCGGACTTTGGTATTGCATTTCAGCTTGAAGGCTTAAAAATTAATTAATACGTTTGCTCATTAAAGTTGTCATTAAAATCGATTTTTTGCAAACAGATTTAAAATTAATTGCATCGTATTCTTCATCACTGACATTCTGAATCTAAAAATATATACATATGTCATGTTTACTGTTAAAATGTGATCACAATTAACGAAAATAGATTAATTAATCTTACGATTAAAATTTTAAAAAATCGATCCAAAAATGATTTCATCTTATTCTTTATCATTTCCTGATTCCAAAAACATATAGATATGATAGGTTGTATTCAAAACAAGCTCAGAAACTTAACAAGAATACAGAAAAGCGCGCTTTCCTGCTTAGCACAATACGCTACCGCGCCTGATCTGGCGTGTCAATATCACTACGTTTTGCACGTGGGAGGTGAGCGATTTCCTTCACGCGGGGATTGACGAATCGAAGCTGTATACTGTCTTGGTGAAAAAATACAGTGCGTTCAGTTTCATCCCGTGAGTTCGACAGCTTGACTAAACTGATGTAGTAATTTCGCCTTACGCGACTTGTTACATTTAGTCAAGTTGAGGGTGTGGTGTATTATGTGTGTGTGTGTAGAGCGATTCAGAGAAAACTACTGGACCGATCTTCATGAAACTTGACATGAGAGATCCTGAGTATGGTATCTCCAGATTTTTTTTCAATTTTTTTTATAAATGTCTTTGATGACGTCATATCCGGCTTTTCGTGAAAGTTGAGGCGGCACTCTCACGCTCTCATTTTTTTAACCAAATGGGTTGAAATTTTGGTCAAGTAATCTTCGACGAAGCCCGGACTTTGGTATTGCATTTCAGCTTGGAGGCTTAACATTTAATTAATGAGTTTGCTCATTAAAGTTGTCATTAAAATCGATTTTTTTGCAAACAGATTTAAAATTGATTGCATCGTATTCTTCATCACATTCTGAATCTAAAAATATATACATATGTCATGTTTACTCTTAAAATGTGATCACAATTAACAAAAATAGATTAATTAGTCTTACGATTAAAAGTTAAGAAATCGATCCAAAAATGATTTCATCTTATTCTTTATCATTTCCTGATTCCAAAAACATATAGATATGATAGGTTGTATTCAAAACAAGCTCAGAAAGTAAACAAGAATACAGCCGCACTCGCCTAAACGAAACACGCTTAAGCAAAAAACTCGGATATCAGAAACCAAAACCAATTCCCCGCCAGAGCCCCCTTTTTGTAAGACTATTTCTAATTCGGATAAGCTAAACTCTGTCAAAAAATAGCTAACTCAAACACGGACATCTCAAACGTGATTTTGACAGATAAGCCAAACTCTAAACACTGTCGGAGAGACATTTTTTTAAATTTTTGCTTGAAAAACAGGTCAGGAAGATAAAAATATTTCGTCACGGCTATAATTATCCTGCAGAAACGAACACGTCACCTGATTTTGAGTATACGTGTGCCGCAATCATCTTCTTGCCAACACTTTCAGACCTAATTCTTGGGGGTCCGACGTTGAAATCCTTGCGGCTGCCAGCATGTTCCAAACAACTGTTGCAGTGTTCAAAAACGGGTGGCTCTCATACAAACCTCTTTTTCTAATCGAAGGAAGAGATCTTTGTGAAGAGCAAATCTACCCGAGGAATGTATGTGCTCATTTCAAGTTGAGTGAGTAGTGAAGATCAAACCACAATAAACATGCAGCGAAACAAAGCATTTGCCTACAATCTATGTTTACGGAGATTTGATCTTGATTTATGACCACAGAGACAAATTGTCTAATATTGTTCTTTTCTTTCTTTTATGGAGAGGGTTTCATTAAACATTACATTTATTATGATTTACTTGGAATCCTTTTAACAGAAGCGTAGTTGCTTGTGGAATCGTTGGTTTTGTTTCTGAGATGTGTCACTGTTTTCACCATTTATTATTACAGTTGGCTTTGAGGTATTAATAATAAAGCCCCACTGAAGAAAGCACTTGTAACGTTTCACTGTTGTTATCTTATTAATTCAAACACACACACACACACACACACACACACACACACACACACACACACACACACACACCACGCACACAGAGAGAGAGAGAGAGAGAGAGAGAGAGAGAGAGAGAGAGAGAGAGAGAGAGAGAGAGAGAGAGAGAGAGACATTCCAAGTGAATTTACAACTTATCCTGAAAAAAACTCGCTTAAGCCGAACGGCAGGGTAATTTCTCGGGAAAGGTTTGGCTTATCCGAACTCGGATATGCACAAACTCGGATAAGCGAAACGATTTTTCATTCCCCGGGCGAGTTCGGCTTAAGCGTGTTTGACTGTACAGAAAAGCGCTTTTCTGCTTAGAACAATACGCTACCGCGCTAATCTGGCGTGTCAATATCACTACGTTTTGCACGTGAAAGGTGAGCGATTTCCTTCACGCGGGGATTGACGAAGCTGTACTGTCTTGGTGAAAAAATACAGTGCCTTCAGTTTCGAGTCATTCCGTGAGTTCGACAGCTTCACTAAATGTAGTAATTTCGCCTTTCGCGACTTGTTGTTTCACGCTGATAACTAGCTTGTTTTCTTGCGAAGAAGTTTCATTTTGTGTTTGGTAGTCCTTCTCTCTTAGGTTAACCGTTAGGCCTAATTAAAGTGAAATAGCTTTGATAGACATTCAGCAAAAATTAAATACAGAAAAAAATCACAAATGGTCCATATTAGGAGCCTGCGCGCCTAATATGGACCAGTAAAGCGGCCTTCACGAATCACTGTAAAAAGCCCCCTATACTTCAAAATAACATGATACAACTTAGTGTACAAGTCAGACTAATTCAAATATGCTTTAGATTTATCTGTTTCGGGTTGATGAGACCATTATTTGAAGCACACCAGAAAACTAAACAAGCTTATCAAAAACAGAGTGAAAATAAGTGAAATTATCAACTTCCACGAAAAGAAGACTTTTTGTTATATTTTTTTTAAATCTCGAGGGCTAGTTATAGGTTATTTCCAGCAAGCTTCTTAATGAATTAATGAAAATAGCATTTAGCTTTTATTTTCTTCGATTTGTTGAAGGTGGTCCATATTAGGGGACTTGCACATACTTTGAGATTTTGCTATTATTTTTTGTTTGCAGTAGAAACTCGGGGTCAACACTGCTAAAATGTAACAAATGCGGTCTTAGCTGTCATATATAGCAATTTTTGTGTGATAAAAGCTTTGGCTGTGGACAGAAACGAGTCCGTTTTAGGCGGCAAATTTAGAGTGAACGCTGCCAAAAGTGAAAAAAAGAGAAAAAGCCTAACGGTTTTGAGATTTGTGTTTCTGCAACTGTTTCGACATGTGCAAGTTATCCAGAGAGGGTGAATACAGCGAATAAAACTTTTTTCCTGCAGGCCTTAGACACTGCCTGAGACAAAGAACTGAATGACCTGTCATCCGCCTTGACCTCCCTGTGCAGAGCCCACACAGTCGTGCTGCAATGGGTCCCCTCTCACTGCAACATACTAGGCAACGAAGCCGCAGATACTCTGGCAAAGGAGGGCACTACGAAGGACCAGAATGACAGATCAACCACCTTCAAAGAAGCCAAGACCATCATCAAGGCCAAGCAACACAAAAAGTGGTTGCAGCAGCACCCACACTACAACAAAAACGACGCCTTTCACCTGCTCACAAGGTCTGAGCAGGTCCTCATATTCAGGCTCCCGTCGCGATATAACCTTGAATGGTTGAAAACGACGTTAAACACCAAATAAATAAATAAAGAAAGATATTCAGGCTGCGGACAGGCCACAACCGAATGAACCACCACCTTTTCACCAAGTTCAGAATTGGCCAGTCAGACCAGTGCCCTTGTCAAACAGGCAGCATGACAACGGAACACCTGCTGCAGACTTGATTGCCCACTAGCACTACACGATGGCCTCAGAAGCCAGATCTGGGCGGAGGCGACCACGGTGCAAGGGAAGCTCTATGGCAGTCTGGACGACCTACAGCGCACGGCAACATTTGCGCGGAGAACCGGCGTTTCCATCTGAGTGATCGACAAGAAGAAGAAGAAGAAACTTTTTTGAGCGCTCTAGCGCCGTTGGTTTGTCAGAACAGGAGGTGGTCCATATTAGGAGCCGGTCCATATTAGGAGCCCTTCCCCTATAATAATACAAAAGAAACAATATCTACTTACAGAACTTTCTCTCTTCAATATCGCACAAATCCGTCACGCAAAACTGTCCTCCGACGAAACCCGGTCGCTGATATCAAACTGACCAGCTCTAACAATACTTCTCCTAACGCACACACAAAAGTTCTCTTTAAACTCTCCTAGAATACCAATGACCGCACGGTTTTTAGCCCGCCATTTCAGGCAGCACACGCCGATTTCGGGGGAGGCATGCTGGGTGTTTTCGTGTATCTATAACCCACCGAACTCTGACATGGATTACAAGATCTTTTCCGTGCGCACTTGGTCTTGTGCTTGCGTGTACACACGAATGGGTCTGCACATAAGTTGACCCCGGCTGTGAGCCTCGGAAAAATCTTCACCCACCAGGCGGCAGCGACCGGGGCTGAGGTGCACGAAGCTCGACTGAAGCGGGTGACAACCATTGGGTGGTAACTTGGTGAGAGTCGTCACCTTTTCTTGGGGGAGAACCGACTTGGGTCTCTCTCTCCCACTTGTCGCGGTGCACGAAGCCGTCTCGGTCATTTACCCTACTGGGTCGGAGGTTATAAATAGATTCGGGAAAGTGACTTCAGTGGCCTTAGTGCGCATGCGCTGATCGTGGTGTCTACCGTGGAGCCATCGGGAATCCAAGGGAAACTTGACTATAATTATCAGAAAAGGGGAGGGCAGTGACCAAAAATAAATGATACAATATTTCTAAATGTGGACTGATAAGCACTGAGGCGAAAAACTAACGTGTGTCTGTTTTTGAGCGCTTTTAGGGCACAGAAATTAGTGTTGGGGTTGGGTGAAGAGGGAGATGCAAACAAAAAAAAACTACTGCAAATTTTAGTTATTTTTATCAAAATTCTGTTTGTTTTATAAAGTTATATCTGAGGTTTTACAGATTTTCAATTTGCACTGATACACTGGCCTCGAATGAATCCCTCGGTAATGCTTTTAGGTCTACGACCGAACCAAAATCATCCTGTTTCTTAATGTTTTGAGCAATGGGTCTTTTTTTTTCTTTACATTTTAATTCAGCTTCATTCTACTCAGAAGAAATTCTTTCAATGTGATGAAAAAACAATAGAAAGACGTTTGCTCGGAGAACGTTTGTCAACACAGCAACATAACATTTAGTCAAGCTGTCGAACTCACAGAATGAAACTGAACACAATGCAATTTTTCAGCAAGACCGTATACTCGTAGCATCGTCAGTCCACCGCTCGTGGCAAAGGCAGTGAAATTGACAAGAAGAGCGGGGTAGTAGTTGCGCTGAGAAGGATAGCACGCTTTTCTGTACCTCTCTTCGTTTTAACTTTCTGAGCGTGTTTTTAATCCAAACATATCATATCTATATGTTTTTGGAATCAGGAACCGACAAGGAATAATATGAAAATGTTTTTAAAACGATTTCGGAAATTTAAATTTAATCATAATTTTTATATTTTTAATTTTCATATAACACAAGAGAGAGAGAGAGAGAGAGAGAGAGAGAGAGAGAGAGAGAGAGAGAGAGAGAGGGTGAAAGAGAGAGAGAGGAGAGAGACTGAGGAGAGAGAGAGGGAGAGAAAGAGAGAGGGAGAGACTGAGAGATAAAGAGAGGGTGAGGGAGAGACAGGGGAAGAGAAAGAGAGAGAAAAAGAGAGAGAGGAGAGAGAGAGAGGAGAGGAGAGAAAGAGAGAGAGAGAGAGAGAGAGAGACAGAGAGAGACATGTCTTACTACAAAATCAACAGGTTAGTATTTTCAATAATAATCAAGTTAAAAAAAAGCAAAATTAAGCAGCATACAGACACACGCATCATTATTCTACATTTTTGCTTTTTTTTTATTAACATGATTATAAGGTTTAAACAAGGTGGTATTGAGATGGTAGCTCTCAAAAAACAAAGACCGGACAGAGCGAAAGCAGGGTGTGCCAGCGAAAGAATGGGGACACCGCGACGGCCGGCGCGCGGGTCTCGGTTACTGCACGTGTTGCGTCGCTTGGTGGCTCTATTCTATATATCTGTGGCAGAGACACAGAGCACAAAACGACGCTTCCCGGCAACATCTGCGGCTACCCCCCCCCCCCCCCCCCCCCAACCTACGGGCCGATGCATCCCCGCGATCGAATCAGACATCAAATGGCACCGCCATCAGCTGCCGGCCTTGCGCTCACCCACCCACCCCCACCGGGTACCATGTGTTATCAACAGTTTTCTATTATTTCAACGACTCAGAGAAGGCTTGCCAACAGGCCAAAAAGAAACTATGAGAGAGAGAGAACTTTATTTTACAAGGATCAAGTAAGCGAGAGAGTTCTCGTGATTGTTTTAATTAAAAAACTCATTCATAAAAACTAGAGACTATGTTTCTGATCAAAACGAATGATTAATTTGCTGTATCGTTCGCTTGTCGGAAAGCTCCGCCTACGCGCATCTCTCGAATAATTATGACCTTCTCTTGTCTACTGGCTCGGAAGATTTATTCCGGCTACTCCCAAATAGCACTTCTCTGCACCTCTTATGACTCCTTCGTCCTCTAGAATCCCGTACCCATACCAAATACGAGCTGATTTGGTGAAATAAAGCACATTTCTACTTGCAAAACCCATCGAACAGCCATTTCCGGTGCTCGATCGCCGACATTTTCAGCTTAGAAGGCTATTTACGGGCAAATATCAATCGCTCCCTGACTTTTTATGCATCGAGAAACAAATTTAGTCATCGCTGAATCAGTAGCTTACCTTAAATCCCGACATAAATCAAACAGTACCTAGAAAACAGACAAAACTAGCCTTCACACGTGTCAGGCGCCGCCTTCGGCTTCCGCTCGGCCTTTGACAGGTTATCCCCAGTGTGTTACTGAAGCCTAACACTAGTTTTGGCGTTTCATATGTTTTGTAGTTGAATGGGGTATCTGGCCGATTTATTTCAATGAATAACAGAACCCATTTGCAGAATGTGCTTTAAACTGAATCATAACGATGAAGTACATTGTGCCAGATACATGGAAAGAATATCTGACCAGTCTCATGCAATGCGCACTGCTTGGCGATAACGTCACTGACTAACGATTCTTTACATAAACAATTAGCCTGTAAAATCTATTACGTACATTGTCTGGCGATGCGCTACTCAGTGGGAGACTGCGTGAGATCCATTAGCACATCATCACGCGACCACAGGTATATTTCTAAAGTTGGTAACCCCCCTTTATTGGCTCTGTCGACGCTGATGATGCTTCCTGTCCTACATTTTGTCCATTAGGGACTATAGATGTGTTGATTCGCTAGTTAACACGGTCTGGACATAGGGCTCTCATCTGGTCACAGCAGGTGAAATGCACTAAATTAAACTAGTCAGCGGTGGTCAAGCCAGATGCTGACCGACCGTTGTTTGCTGGAGTCGGTTTAACGAATTCAGATTACTCCCGACTTCAGACGGATTTCTGACTCGATTTATATATTCCCGAGACTGAAATGTTGTTTCGGTCTCAAATTAAAGTACAGTTAGGGAGAAAAGCATGTCAGGTTTTTGCAAGTGAAGGTAACTGGTGGTGAAATTTAGTTGACTTCACCCGAAAAATCAATTTTTTTTTCGAAAACGTGCAGCGAGTGATTACGTCCCGGCCTTGAATGAGAAGAGAAGGATTTTAGGATGAAGCAAATTAAGTTTGAATAAACAAAAAAAATTGGTTGAACGAATTTGACCCCATGAATGTAAAGTACCTATAAGCTAGATCATCAGTACAATGGAAGGGAGGGGGGCTTTTCAGTGTGGAGTTTATACAAGATCAACAAGGCCGACAGTGACTGGAAATCTGAAGTCGGAAGTAATCTGAACTCAGTACACCGGCATCAGCCCCGAGGTCTGACTGAGCCACTGGTGCTTGTATTACAGAGCCTGGCCCAGTCTGGGTCCGTCGATCGACGTACAGCGAGATCGACGTACAGCGAGATCGACGTACAGCGAGACCTCCTATTTAGATCCCCGCTCTTCCCCCTAATAAGACTGTTTTCTCCGTTGTCATTTTTTTTAATGTCTGTACATCTATCTCTAGTAGTAGTAGTAGTAGTAGTAGTAGTAGTAGTAGTAGTAGTAGTAGTAGTAGTAGTAGTAGTAGTAGTAGTAGTAGTAGTAGTAGTAGTAGTAATATTTCGTCGCTGTAATTCACAAACCTTAAGCTTGTATCTCAGTTTTTGAGGTTTTGGAACTAAAACAATAGTATGCTCCCTTATTATGTTGCCCGTTGTCACACACAAACACACACATGAAAGCTAAATTGATTAGCACATCTCTGTTTTCAGTGACACTTGTTGTTTTTTTATTACACAGCAACCACCAGAATTTTGTATATGAATTATTCAAATGGTTTGATAACGAAGTGTCAGTTGATATGAACACACCCCCCCCCCCCACCCCCACCCCCTACACCTAAAAAAAAAGGGAGTGGAGAGACGGATCAACTCAAACACACATCTGAAGCTGTCGCGCACACAGAAGACGGATTAACTCAAACACACTTCGTTGGGCAGGGGTATACAACATTATTGTTCCATATCTGACTACATTTCACGGGTGAAGCAAGTTTACCTTTAGTAGAGTTTCAGAACAATCATGTAATAGTCACTTTTCAGAACAATCAGGCATAACAAACGTGCGCCACACACAAGACAGAAGTCGCAGCACAGGCTTCATGTCTCACCCAGTCACATGATTATTCTGACACCGGACCAACCAGTCCTAGCACTAACCCCATAATGCCAGACGCCAGGCGGAGCAGCCACTAAATTGCCAATTTTAAAGTCTTAGGTATGACCCGGCCGGGGTTCGAACCCACGACCTCCCGCTTACTCGTCTGGGCGGACGCCTTACCACTAGGCCACCGCCGCCCCTGAGTGCCCCAACCACTGCGGGTATTCCCGCTCTCGCTGGCTCTTCGGGTACGGACGTGATCACGTAGAAAGCAGTTTTTATACGTAAAGGAAACGTATCTCTTATTACTTACAGCCCCAGTATGTCTCAAATGGTTTACAAAACGATTTAAATCTTCTAATAGAGGACTTGGAGAGGACAGCACGTTTCGCCTTGCAGTCCGGACTGACGATCTAACAGCGAACAACAAGAAGAGAAGAAATCTTCTAATGAAAAAAACCAGTTCTAACCTGATGGAACACACTTGCAATAGCATTTAATAGCATTAAAGGAAACAGTTCGTTTGAATTGCTATTTAGCTCGCGTAGACCACACACCAGATTTCGTGGTTTATCTCACCCCTGAGCCATCGTGAACCCGTGTGATCCACTTTCCTTTTTTCACAATTTAGTCGTCAGTTTGTGATTTCAATGCGACTGGCTGTTTCTGCAATAGCACTTTTTTGTGTACCTCTGATTTTAAAACGCAACAAACGGCTGCGAGTCACACGAACTTGTCGGCGGCGGCTGGCTTCAAAGAAAGCGAGCGCTATGCAGAAAGATCGTCTGTTTTGAGACACGACCTTTTGTGACCCTGCTTCCGGGCTATCTTTTTAC
This sequence comes from Littorina saxatilis, assembly GCF_037325665.1. Taxonomy (NCBI): domain Eukaryota; kingdom Metazoa; phylum Mollusca; class Gastropoda; order Littorinimorpha; family Littorinidae; genus Littorina; species Littorina saxatilis. The sequence goes on along the minus strand of NC_090250.1, from coordinate 17,371,068 downwards.
ATTTAGTCAAGTTTTGATTTAAAACTTTCAAAACTTCGAATTGTACTGATCTTGTCTTGATGAAAAAAAAGAAATCTTTTATGATTTAAGAATGTTTGTGTTACAAGCTGTCAATTTATTATTTAGATTTTTAAAGTTAGTTATAGCGCCAAAACGTTAGTCTTGATATGTAGAGAGGAGGGGATGGTTCGAGATGGAGGGGTGAGAGTGAGGGGAAGAAAGTGCGAGGGAGGGAAGAGAATTGAGGGAGAGAGAGAGAGAGAGAGAGAGAGAGGGAGAGGGAGAGAGAGAGGGGGGAGGAAAGTGACAAAGAGGGAGGGAGGAGAAGATAGGGAGAAAGGGGGAGGAGGACAAAGAGGTAGAGACAGGCAGAAAATAGGGAGGGGATTATAAAAATGTAAACCGGCACTTCATCAAAACGCTCTAAACATCGACCACAACACTTTCTTTCCTAGCCTATTGACGCCCTTGATCGCGATCGACCATTACTGATTCCGTCCTTTCCGCTGTAGAGCCTACCTACCAACGTGTACAACAGCAACGACAATATCAGCGGCCAACCACACAAAGGACGCCACAACAACCATGCCAACAAAGAGAGAGGGGAGGGGGAGATGAGGGGAGGGGGAGATCGAGAGAAAGATAGAGAGAGAGAGAGAGAGAGAGAGAGGGAGGGAGGAGAGAGAGAGAGGGAGGAGGAAGAGAGAGAGAGAGAGGGGGAGGAGGAGAGAGAGAGAGGGAGGAGAGAGAGAGAGAGGGAGGAGGAGAGAGAGAGAGGGAGGAGGAAGGAGAGAGAGGGAGGAGAGAGAGAGAGGAAGAGAGAGAGAGAGGAAGGAGGAGAGAGAGAGAGAGAGAGAGGGAGGAGGAGAGAGAGAAGGAGGAGGAGAGAGAGAGAGGGAGGAGGAGAGAGAGAGAGGGAGGAGGAGAGAGAGAGGGAGGAGGAGAGAGAGAGAGGGAGGAGGAGAGAGAGAGAGAGGGAGGAGGAGAGAGAGAGAGAGAGGAAGGAGGAGAGAGAGAGAGGGAGGAGGAGAGAGTGAGAGGGAGGAGGAGAGAGAGAGAGAGGGAGGAGGAGAGAGAGAGAGAGAGAGGGAGGAGGAGAGAGAGAGAGAGGGAGGAGGAGAGAGAGAGAGATGGAGGAGGAGAGATAGAGAGGGAGGATGAGAGAGAGAGAGAGGAAGGAGGAGAGAGAGAGGGAGGAGGAGAGAGAGAGGGAGGAGGAGAGGGAGGAGGAGAGAGAGAGAGAGGAGGAGGAGAGAGAGAGAGGGAGGAGGAGAGAGAGAGAATACGAATACGAATACGAAAGTTTATTCAGTTTTAGGCCAGAGCCCCTTCTGAAGGGTATGCGTCCATATACAACATAATCATAGCAAATATTGTGTTTCATAAATGACCCAAATTTGTATACATCAAACAGTAATACATGTGTACATAGATCATGTCACGGTGATTAATCTTTTCATTCCCTGATAAATATATTGTGCTAATTTGGATATTTGACTGACATTTCCAGTAGACATAAGCAAAGTATATCGGTACATACATGGATGGTTATAATATTTTGGCTTTATCAATAATACTCTTAGGTCACGTAGTGCAGGACAGCAGAACATAAAATGTATTTCATTTTCTTTAGCCAATTTACACAGACGACACAACAAATCTTCCTCACTCCGTACACTATACCTACACCTGTGTACAGCAAGATCCGATACACCGAACCTGAATTTAGTTAATGCACTTTTCACATAGCTGTTCATTTCCATATCTATATACGCTTCAGTACTGCTTGTGGTCTTAAACAATCTGTATGTAGAAAATCGATCACTGCTTTGCATATGGTCGTTCCAGTCTTGCCATCTGCAATCTATCAATCGCTGTCTGAAACATTTTAGAAAACCACCAATACTGTCCACCCCTTGGTTGTACCATACATCTGCAAACCCATGAGAGAACAAACACTTTCGAACATCCGTCGCCCATGTAATCTTGCCATTACAATCTAAATTATAGAGAACTTTGTATGCTTTACATGGGATCTTAGAATTTTCCATTCTTGTTAGTTTTAGCCAATATGTGATGCACTTTACATATGAGTTTAGATATATTGGGAATCTTCCCAATTCACCATACACAAGGTCGTTTGGTGTTCTCATGTCTACATGTAGGAATCGTTTCATGGCGAATAAGTGTAGTTTTTCTATTTCAGTACCTTTTTGGAAAGCCCAAATCTCAGCACCATATTGCACAATCGGTTGGACTTGAGAATCAAACAATTTTGTAAACAATGTGTAAGAACTACTCTCTAGCTTGTGCAACACACGGAGTATACCAAACACTGCCCGTTTACCCCTACTCACCAAATCTTGACAGGAAACATTAAAACTGAGTCTCGTGGAAAAAAATATTCCTAAATACTTATAAGCGTTAACAACAACAACTCTATCTGCACCATAATTCCATTTTTCACAACTAGCTAAATATCCTCCTTTACGGAAAACAATAATATTAGTTTTGTTCATGTTAACTTTCAACTCCAATCGAGAAGCTGCATTGTACATATTATTCAGCTGTCTTTGCAGGCCAACAACAGTTGTGGAGAGCAATACAATGTCATCAGCAAAAAGCAATATGAAAAATTCAACAAAATCAAATGTCACACCATGTTTTCCATTTTCCATTACTTCCAAAGCTAATTCATTAATGAATAACGAAAACAACACAGGGCTACATACATCACCTTGTTTTACCCCATATGTACAATTGATTACATCAGTAAATTTAGCGCCACATCTTATTTTAGCTTTCACATCCAAATACATGCTTTTCACACAACGATGCAATTTTCCTCTAATACCGTTTTTCATAAGTACAGGCCACAGAAGTTTCCTAGAAATCGAATCGAATGCCTTCTCAAAGTCAACAAATGCGACATACAATTTTCTGTTATTTGTAAACTGTTTCTGGATGGCCGCCAGGAGTGTAAAGATATGGTCAACTGTTGAATGATCTTTTTTAAATCCAGCTTGATGTTCACCAGTAATATCATTTATGCTAATCCATTCCTGCAATCTGTTATTAATTATGGAGCTATATAATTTACTGCTGACATCACACAGTGATATTCCCCTGTAGTTATTGGTGTCATTTATCTGACCTTTCTTAAACAGAGGCAAGATTATTGATTCCTTCCAGTTGTCCGGGTAAAAACCACTATCAAACAAGACATTAAACAACCTTACTAAAAACACCACCACAGCCTCACCCGAATGCTTGAAAAACTCACCAATCAGCCCATCTGGACCAGCAGACTTTCCGTTCTTCAGCTTTCTAATTGCAAGAGTGACTTCTTCTTTCGAAATCGGTCTATCTAATACATGTTCAACAACATCATCATCATTTCCTTCATCATTAACATCAGCATTTTCATCCACAGCCCCATCAACGACGTCCACTATAGCTACATGTGTGTCCTTCTCTAGTACATTCTTAAAATGTTGGAACCAATCATCTAGAGTAATGTTATGACGCGGCTGCGTTTTCCTCCCTGAAAGTTTCTTCATAGTTTCCCAAAATAGTTTCTGCGATTTTACTGAGCTGCTCAAGTCAGCGAGTAGACCAGCGTTATAGCTTTTCTTTTTCATAACGATCAGGTATTTATATTCACGCCTAGCAATGCAATATATATTTTTGTCCAGAACATCTTTTGATTTTCTACATTTATGTAACATCTTACGGACATGCCTTTTTGCTGTTTGACATTCATGGTCAAACCATTCTCTCTGTAACGACTTACCACCTATTGACATTCTTTTTTTCATGCATTCACCTTGCTGTTTTATGACATCATTAAACTTGTTCAGTGCGGCGTTAACATCATTCTCAATTAAGGCAGCAGCATTGACAAGTTCGTACTGTACATCACCTGAATTCATTAAAGAGGAGAAGGCAGCCGCACATTCAGTCTTCCAACAATATTTGACAACAAATTCGTCAACCTCACAACCAGCTTCATTCATAATGGCATTCGGCATACATCTTTTATCATGCAGAACCAACTCCACCGGCATATGGTCTGATTCAATACGCTCTAAAACATTCAACTTGCAATTATTCGCAGCTGATTCAAATAGATTTACAGACATCAAAAAGTAGTCATTCACACTGCTTCCACTATCAGAAATAAATGTGTATCGTCCACGAAGGTCACCTTGACACATTCCATTCAGAATACACAATCCGAAACCAGTACACATACAAAGCAATTTTTTCCCGTAATTGTTCAGGATTTTATCTTCGGAGGACCTTTTTGTCTCAAACAAATCCACTTTACTAACGTGTACATATAAATCCTGTTCGTCAACGTAATCAGGTGTAATATCCGAGGTCCTAGAATTCAGGTCACCACATACGATTACATCTACATCATCCAAAGACAAAAGACTATCCGCCAAGCATGATTCTAAAATATTTATTCCATTTTCAAAATCAAAAGCAGTATAATACGGTGAATGTTCAGGTGGGATGTATGCACAGAGAAGCAAAATGTCCTTAGTGAACCTAAAGTACTCTTTATGCAGAACAAACGAAAGGAAGTAGTGGCTATCGCTTTCCAACTGTGTTACGTGAGGGATAATATTATTCCGTATTAGACATATCACCCCACCCGAACATCTTCCCTGCCGCGTCAATTTGACTGCTGGCTTGACGAAAACCGTATGGTCATTAAAAAGACATGACTCGAAAGTTAGAACAAACGTCTCTACTAGACAGACAATGTCATAAGAAGAGAGAAAATCGACAAACTCGGGATCGTCTAATTTTGACAAGATACCGCAAACATTCCAATGAAGAAAAGATAATGAGTTAAAAGAATTTTCAACGTCATCAGATCGATCAGTGCCATTTAAATTTGACGCATCCACCACCTCGTCATCACCGTCACTATTCTCACCACCCCCGTCAATTTCACCCTGTTCTTGCTCATTTCCATTCGTACCGCTCTCGTTTTCACTTTCTCCCTCACTTCCCCCCTCCCCACTCTCGACCGCACGCTCGTTCATATGAAGCATACAACTATCATTGCTAGACATACGTGTATCGTATAAACTGCTGCTATCCATTTCATGTATAACTTTATCCTCGTACACATTCCAACCACAAGCAATATAAATGCCGCTATCATCCATGTCTTTTGCAGTGCGAGGGGTTGGACAGTCATGATAATGGGTAAATGCAGTAGGCCTATTGGTTACACGGCCGTTTCTATTATCAGTTATATTTGGTGTATCCTCTATCATAATAATTGTCTGGGCGTCCGAGACTAGATTACAGGTATCGTCTACAGCAGCGCTGTCTACAGAACTATTGTCGTCACTATCACCATTCGGCGGCGTTTCACCACTGTCAAGTGCCAAAACACATTCGCTGGTCTGCCACTGAGCCCCTGTGACACGAACACTTTCAATATCACTGTCCGTAGCGCACGGCTGGCCTGCGCGTAAGTTTGTGACAGTGATGTCACCAGTCACGGACAATTCACGTGCACTAGCTTCAGTCAAAACCGGTGTCGCTTCAGGTCTATCTCCCCTTTTATTTCGTACCACAGGAACAATTTTCTTATTCACAGTCTTTTTCGTTTTTTGTGTGGTATCACTATCAGGGCGGCCACCTTCCTATCTTAATTCTTTAAGAACCTCTCCATCGGCATCCAGTACATGCTTCTTACCTTCTATCAGAAGGTGATCAAACACCATCGTAGCCCTTTTACCTTCTGACCTGGCTAGCTTCAGATGCGGTAACAACTTGCGTCTTATATCCCTCACGCGCATGGAGAAATCCTCGCCAATGAAGATCTGGCTCCCTTGTAGCTTCGGTTTTGCTTTCAGCATCTTCACTTTGTCCTGGTAGAAAGTACAGCGCGCAATCACCGGTGAGTTTGGCTTGGCACTAAGACGATGCACTCTGTCAAACTGCACGTCCTCTGATAGTTCAAGCTTGTCCGTAATCATTTCTTTCAGCACAGCTTCACACTCGTCTGATGTCTCGTCCTTCCTTCTTTCCATCCCGTGAATAATGATGTTATTGCGCTTGGAACGACATTCTAGATCGTCTGTTTTCTTCTCCATGTCACCCAAACGTTTTTCTAAGCTTATGTTGTATTCTTGGAGCTGTCCATTCTGATTCTGAAGTTCAGACACCTCTTCCTTTAGATCTTTCACTTCCTCCTGCAAGGTCACATAACTTTCACGAAGGTTCTTCACGTCGCCCGACATGTCGTCAAATTTACTGTTCATACTTCGGAGCATAGTCATGACGTCTTTCAGCGTTGGGTCCTGGCTCTGTGAGGTACTCTGTGAGGAACCCAATCGTGTCTGTCTTAACTCTGGGCCTGGTCCTGGATTCTTCTCCACGTCGCCACATTGCATGAGCCATCCACCCCAGAACAGCAGAGACAGGAGCAATCCAAAGGTGACACCGTCTACCCTGTTTCGAAGTGTGTATACAGTCAGAAACATGGCGGCTTTCTTCTTCGCCCTCTTGAACATGAATCCAATGAAAACATGGTTGAATCCGCCGCAAACTGAGCGAAACTCCAGTGCTGACGAAGGCATGATGGCATCACATACAACCTTGCAAAATCTTGGAAGCAATGTCTTTGGAAATACCTTGAAAATTAGAGAAACTTGCAGAGCTCACAACACTTGCTGCGCACGGGTATGA
>NC_090250.1:17153187-17364148 GCF_037325665.1 Littorina saxatilis | reverse complement strand
ACTCTCATGTCAAATTTCATAAAGATCGGTCCAGTAGTTTAGTCTGAATCGCTCTACACACACACACACACACACACACACAGACAGACACACACACACACACACACACGCACATACACCACGACCCTCGTTTCGATTCCCCCTCGATGTTAAAATATTTAGTCAAAACTTGACTAAATATAAAAAAAAACACACACACACACACACACACACAAAACGACAAAAACAACAAAACTATAGCAGGAAAGCTAGGTACACACATTATTTCCCTACCCTTAACAACCTCACCCCCATCACCACTCCACGCCACCCTCCTCTCTCACACCCATCCCCTCCAGTCCGATTCTCATAGAATGATCTACCCGTTCCGCTAGCTACCCGTTTTACCACGTACGCTGTAGCTCTATGTAGCTATAGTCGCCAAACCCGGCGATCTCGGGCTGCGGGCGGGTCTGCGACGGTGCCAGGAAACGGAGCAACATCGCTAAGCGCCGCTGGCACCGCCACCGCGGACGGCTTCAACGACAACCGAGGCTGTCGTTGCTGTCAATAATGTAGGTGTCGCCTTGCGCAGTCATCGGTAAAAGCCCGGACGGAAAACGTACCTCTCTGGCTGTGTTCCTGTCGAAAGACAGTTCACTGCGGCTGGATCTCAACAAACTGGTTTTGGTGTGGTTGTGTTTTGTTCGCTAGGAGAATTCAAGGCTCTGTTTTCCAAAATCGTGGTAAGAGTTTTGTTTGGATTTGGTGTATTTTATTTATTTTTTAATAACGAAAACGACGTAAAACGTATAGTTGTATGGCTGTTCGTCCTGACGAAAGACAGTTGACTCTGGTTGGCTCTCAACGACTGGTTTTGGTGTGGTTGTCTACTGTTTGCTGGGAAAATTAAAGGCTGCGTGTTTTCCAAATCGTGGAAAGAGTTTTGTTCGATTGTGATGAATAGTTTTTGTTATTTTAAAGTGTTTTGTTTTTTTATAACAAAAACGTCTTAAAACGTAGAGCTGTCTGTGTGGAAGACAGTTTACTGCGGTAGGATCCCAAGAACTGATTTTAATGGTGTGGTTTTGTTTTGGTCGCTAGGAGAATTTGAAGCTGTGTTTCCAAATCGTGGTACGAATTTTGTTTGGTTGTGATGTAAATGTGTTGTGTGTTTTTACATTTAGTCAAGTTTTGACTAAATATTTTAACATCGAGGGGGAATCGAAACGAGGGTCGTGGTGTATGTGCGTGTGTGTGTGTGTGTGTGTGTGTCTGTCTGTCTGTCTGTGTGTGTGTGTAGAGCGATTCAGACTAAACTACTGGACCGATCTTTATGACATTTGACATGAGAGTTCCTGGGTATGAAATCCCCGAACGTTTTTTTCATTTTTTGGATAAATGTCTTTGATGACGTCATATCCGGCTTTTCGTGAAAGTTGAGGCGGCACTGTCACGCCCTCATTTTTCAACCAAATTGGTTGAAATTTTGGTCAAGTAATCTTCGACGAAGCCCGGACTTCGGTATTGCATTTCAGCTTGGTGGCTTAAAAATTAATTAATGACTTTGGTCCTTAAAAATCTGAAAATTGTAAAAAAAAATAAAAATTTATAAAACGATCCAAATTTACGTTTATCTTATTCTCCATCATTTGCTGATTCCAAAAACATATAAATATGTTATATTTGGATTAAAAACAAGCTCTGAAAATTAAATATATAAAAATTATTATCAAAATTAAATTGTCGAAATCAATTTAAAAACACTTTCATCTTATTCCTTGTCGGTTCCTGATTCCAAAAACATATAGATATTGTTTGGATTAAAAACACGCTCAGAAAGTTAAAACAAAGAGAGGTACAGAAAAGCGTGCTATCCTTCTTAGCGCAACTACTACCCCGCTCTTCTTGTCAATTTCACTGCCTTTGCCATGAGCGGTGGACGGTCTTGCTGAAAAATGGCATTGCGTTCAGTTTCATTCTGTGAGTTCGACAGCTACTTGACTAAATATTGTATTTTCGCCTTACGCGACTTGTTTGTTACTTGTTTTGTTGTTGTTGTTTTTTTAATAACGAAAACGACGTAAAATGTGCAGTTGTCTGGCTGTCTCTGGGACATACAGTTGTCTGGCTGTCTCTGGGACATACAGTTGTCTGGCTGTCTCTGGGACATACAGTTGTCTGGCTGTCTCTGGGACATACAGTGGACTGTGGCAGGGTCCCCGACACGGGTTTTGGTGTGGTTTGTGTTTTGTTCGCTAGGAGAATTCAAGGCTGTGTTTTCCAAATCGTGGTAAGAACTTTGTTCGGTAGTGATGTATAATTTTTTAATAAAACATTTTTTTTTTAGAACAAAAACGACGTTAAACGTACGTAACAGTTAGTTGTCTTGTCTGTCTCTGTGTAGAGTTGACAGTGGCAGGAATCCAAGAACTGGTTTTGGTGTGGTTTATGTTTTGTTCGTTAGCGGAATTCAAGGCTGTGTTTTCAAATAGGGGATTAGAATTGTGTTTGGTTTGTGATGTAAAATTAAACAGTTTTGTTTATAATATTTTGTTTTTGTACATAACGGAAAAGACTTAAAACGTATAGCTGTCTGGCTGCCCCTGTCCAAGTCAGTTACTTATGGTTTGATATAATACAGTCGAACCTGTCTAAAGAGGACCCAGGGACTGAGCAAAAGTGGTCTCTTCAGATAAGTGGTCTCTTTAGACAGGTGATTTCTATAGTCGTAAAAACCGTCAGGGATCCTTATGGGTGGTCTTAATGGGCAGGTGGTCTTTATGGACAGGTGGTCTCGATGGCAGGTTCCACTGTACAACAATTTGTGGTGTGGATTTGTTTTGTTTCGTATGTCGGGAGAATGTGAGGGTTGTCTTGAATTTGCTGTTAAATCAAGGTAAGAAGTTTGTCGGGTTTTAGTTGGTTGTGGTGTTGAAATAAATAGTGTTTGTGTGTGGTGTTTTTTGTGGTTGTTGTTGATAAACCCAAACAGAGACGCTTGTTTGTGATTTGATCTGAGCTACGGTTAACAGTTTGACTGTGTTGTGTTTGTCGGGAGAATTTAAGACTGTACTATTCTAACTTGCTGTGAAATTGTAGTAAGAATCATCTTTGGTCGATATGGGAAAATAAACTGGTTTTTTTAAATCTTTTTTTTTAAATTTTAAAGAGAGTTGGTTGTGATTGGATCCGAACAACAGTATCTTGCCTTATTGTTTCTTCTTTGCTTGGACAATTCAAGGCTGTTTGTTCCTGTCTTGTTGTTGTTGTTGTTGTTGTTGTTGTTGTTGTTGTTGTTGTTGTTGAAAAACAAACAAATCCAAAGACAGATGTATGTTGTTTGATCTGAGCTACAGCGGTCTCTGGTTTTGATGTGTTTCGTGTGGGAGATTTCAACGCTGTACTTCAAACTGCTTTTAAATTGCGGTAAGAATAGTGCTTTGGTTGTAATGTTAACATAACATACAGGTTCTTATTTTATTGGTGCACCAACACGAAGACAGTTGCTTGTGGTTTAGATATGATCTACATGATATGATTGTGTTTGGTTTGCTTAAATAATTCAAGACTTGTGTGTAAGAATTGTGTTTTGGTGTCAGTGTTGGATACCGTGTTAAAATGAATATTTTGAGAGAGAGAGAGAGAGAGAGAGAGAGAGAGAGAGAGAGAGAGAGAGAGAGAGAGAGAGAGAAACAGAAAGACAGAGAGAGAGAGTGAGACAGACAGAGAGAGACAGAAATACAGAGAGAGAGACAGAGAGAGAGACAGAGAGATACAGACAGACAGACAGACAGACAGACAGACGGACAGACAGCCAGCCAGCCAGCCAGACAGACAAACAGTCAAACAGACAGACAAGCGGACAGAGAGTGGGTGACAGAGTGACAGAAAGAAAGAGAGAGAGAGAGAGAGAGAGAGAGAGAGAGAGAGAGAGAGAGAGAGAGAAAGAGAGAGAGAGAGACTGAGACACAGATCAAATCAAATCAAATCAAATCAAATTTTATTTTACGAGGGTTGTGGCATAAGCAATATAAACGAGCTTCTTTTCAACCAGCCCTCGCCCAGAGAGGGACTATTCTAATCTTGAATACATATATATTTATATATACAAACGTAAAACAATTACAAAAGATAAGCATGACAGTAAAAAACAAAATAAATAAAAAAGTAAAAAAGTAAAAAATTAAAAAAAAAGGCAGAAAAACTATTCACATGACTATATACACGTTGTAGGCTATACATACATTCTTGCATTATGAAACACCGATGCTTTATGGACAGATATGATCAATATGAAAATAATCAGAACGAAGTCTTCCATCACTGTGACTTTTCGTAATTTGACAGAGAGAGAGTGAGAGAGATTGAGAGAGACTGAGAGAGAAAGAAAGAAAGAGAGAGAGAGAGAGAGACAAAGACAGAGAGAAAGAGACAAAGACAGAGAGAGAGAGAGAGAGAGAGAGAGAGAGAGAGAGAGAGAGAGAGAGAGAGAGAGAGAGAGAGAGAGAGAGAGAGAGAGAGAGAGAGAGAGAAATATATCAAATTTTATTTGTTTATTTTTCGATGGTTGTGGCATAAGCAATGCAACGAGCTTTTATTCAACCAGTCTGTCTGTGGGTGACACTGAGTATGACGTCATAAAATACATTTATCGTAAAAATGAAAACAAATGTCCGGGGGTATCATACCCAGGAACTCTCATGTGAAATTTCATGAAAATCGGTCAAGTAGTTTTCTCTGAATCGCTCTACACACACACACACACACACACACGCACATACATACATATACATACATACATACATACATACATACATACATACATACATACATACATACATACATACATACATACATACATACATACATACATACATACATACCAACATACATACATACATACATACATACATACATACATACATACATACATACATACATACATACATACATACATACATACACACATACATACACCACGACCCTCGTCTCGATTCCCCGTCTATGTTAAAACATTTAGTCAAAACTTGACTAAATGTAAAAACAAAAAATGTTAGGTTATGGGACAAAACGAAAACAAAAACAAGATAACGAAAATGAACTCACCCGAAACACGAACAATAAAACACGAATAAGAACCGGTTTCGACCCAAAGACTTTTGTTGTTGTTGATTGAACGTTAGGAGCTGTCTGTCTTCTTTCTCTTTCTGCCATCTCTCCTTTTATAATTTTATAATTACTTTTTTGCTGATGAAAGCCTACGCTCAAAACCGGTTCTTGTTCGTGTTTTATTGTCCATGTTTCTGGTGAGTGCATTTTTATTGTTATCTTGTTCGTGTTCCTCTCACCTGCAGCTCGTCTCTTGTTCCTATACTGACGAAACGAAACAATTACTACAACCTCCATCTTTGAAGTGGACGAACAAAACAGTTTTGCTAACAAACAAAACAAAACCCAAAAATAATAACAACACAGCTCTTCAAAAAAAACAAAAAAAAACCAACAACAACACACACAGCTCTTCACAGTTATTAAACATAAATAACTCAAATTAAGCTGATGGAAAATTCACGGTTTTCACAAAGTTTTTACAGGACGGTTCTAGCAAATGGGGTTCTGGATGGGTTTTCTCTCTCTCAATAATTGAACATTGTATAATCTAACCATCCTTTTTTATATTTAGTCAAGTTTTGACTAAATATTTTAACATCGAGGGGGAATCGAAACGAGGGTCGTGGTGTATGTGCGTGTGTCTGTGTGTCTTTTTTTTATTCTACGAGTTGATGAAAACGGACTTTTTTCTATACACCTTGAGAAGATGAAAGCAAAGCCGCTACAACGCTATTGAGGCAAAAAAAAAGCATAACAAAAACCGTATCGATCACGTGGACGACGTAAGCTAAACGCTGTCACGTTTTCAAACAGGGTAAACAGGGTAATGGGTTTCTGACGTCAGCCTGTTCGTACATCTCATTGTTTCCTTAGAAGGAAAAAAAAAAAGGGGGGGGGGGATGTCTCCGTAAACATCCTGATATAAGAAAGAAGCTTTTTACGGCAGAGTATACATAAGAACAGGCGCGAAGATCGTAAACATCCTGATACGAAATCAAAAAAGATGCAATAGTTTGTTATAGGATCGTTTTATTGTGACAAAACAAAACGTTACGGTCACATCCTAGATACGGGTTATTCTCCAGAGCCGTGTACCAGGGGAAACCATGTCACGAAGGTCATATTTCTTTATTTAACTGAGACATTTTAAACTTACAAATTGATTTCATTGATAGATACTGGTTCCATATATACCCTTGCCCTGCAGAGACAGAATTAAAAATACTTGAACATTGTGGTTGTCTACGTTCAGTAGAATACAAGCATTTCAAAGAACATCACTCGCGTAACATGGACACCAGAGGATGTGACATGGATTTTAAGACTAACATCTGTTTAAAAAAGACAAAAAATGTGGCTATGTTTTAAGTTGAATGTCGGTATTATCATCCAATTAGAGTACTATCAAAACAAGTATAGATAATACATTCTATTAGCCATTTTAATATAAGTTATAACCATCTAAAATGACTGACAACGTCACACACTGGTACCCAGCTCTGGAGAATCATCCATCTAAGAACAGGCGGGTCGTAAGCATCCTGGTATCGAACAGCAACTGTTCAAGACACAGTCCTTCCCCGTGAAATCAGTTGTACTCTTTAGATCAGATCTGCCCCGGTTTTTACATGGGATAAGATCAACCCTCCCCTTGGACGCATACCAAAATTCAACAGCCTGGTGGGTGAATTCTGTGCGGAGTGAAACTTTTGTGTCGTGGAGAAATTGATTTGTTGAAAGCCACTAGTGTCAAGCGGCCTTAATTAATTCATAAACAAATTGCTACTCTGCCCGGCAAGCTTTTGGGATGTTGATCTTCGGTATGTGTCCAGGAGGAGGAATGGTCATGAAAAATCCTGATCAGTTTTGAAAAGGTGAGCGCGTGTGCGTGTGTGTGTGTGCGTGCGTGCGTGTGTGCGTGCATGTGTGTGTTTGTTTCTTTACAAGTCGGAATCCGTATGGCTGTCACAGAAACCTGCCTGTCGTGTGTGCATGACCAGTTTCTGTTTTGCACAGGAAATATTCTTCTTCTTCTTCTGCGTTCATGGGCTAAAACTCCCACGTTCACTCATGTTTTTGCACGAGTGGATTTGTACGTGTACGACCGTTTTTACCTCGCCATTCAGGCAGCCATACGCCGATTCCGGGGGAAGCATACTGGGTATTATCGTGTTTCCACAACCCACCGAACTCTGACATGGATTACATGATCTTTTCCGTGCGCACTTGGTCTTGTGCTTGCGTGTTCACACGAAGGGGGAATAAGGTACAAGCAGGTCTGCACATAAGTTGACCTGGGAGATCGGAAAAATCTCCACCCTTAACCCACCAGGCGCAGCTGGGATTTAAACCCGCGTCCTTCTGCAAAGGAGGCCGGTGTCTTATCCACTTGGCCACTGCGCCCATCGACAAGTTGCGTATCTCATTTACGTCAGTGTGATCTTCTTCTTCTTCTTCTTCTGCGTTCGTGGGCTGAAACTCCCACGAACACTCGTGTTTTTTGCACGAGTGGAATTTTACGTGTATGACCGTTTTTTACCCCGCCAATTAGGCAGCCATACGCCGTTTTCGGAGGAAGCATGCTGGGTATTTTCGTGTTTCTATAACCCATCGAACTCTGACATGGATTACAGGATCTTTTTCGTTGCGCACTTGGTCTTGTGCTTGCGTGTACACACGGGGGGTGTTCGGACACCGAGGAGAGTCTGCACACAAAGTTGACTCTGAGAAATAAATCTCTCGCCGAACGTGGGGACGAACTCACGCTGACAGCGGCCAACTGCATACAAATCCAGCGCGCTACCGACTGAGCTACATCCCAGCCAGTGTGATATGTGTACGGGAAATATAACTCACAGCGCTTAAATCCATTAACAAAGAGACTGCCAACGTTCCAAAAATCAGAATAAAACAACTAGAAAGGTTGGTTGTTGGAACGTTTGTTATTGACAAAACAATACATTCACAGATATTTCGACCCAACGGTCTTTTAAGTGAACAGACAAACAAATATTCACACTAAACTTATCTTGATAGAATCAGTGTTCGCCCACTCGTCAGGAAGCCGAGCGAATGAATGATTCAAAACAAAACAGTCGGGTTCGCTGTCCTTTCTAATTTTAGAAAACTGATTCTATCAAGATAAGTTTTGTGTGAATATTTGTTTGTCTGTTAACTTAAAAGAACGTTGGGTCGAACTATCTGTGAATGTATTGTTTTTTCAATAACAAACGTTCCAACAACCTACCTTTCTTGTTTTTTGATTCACAGCGCTTAGTTTTCACGTCATGACGTACGACAAGCAACGAACGCGCGCGCAGGGAAATAGATCCTGGCATAGACATTTCTTTCAAACAAACTCGATACTAGAAGGGGGCTTAACGTCCTCGCAGGTAGCTAACCAACTTGGGACATGCATGTGATGATATGCTAAAAAAACAAAAAAACGAAAAAAACCCACGCCAGTAGCTTAAAGTTTAAAGTGATATAACCTAGCAACAAAAAACAAGTCGCGTAAGGCGAAAATACAATATTTAGTCAAGTAGCTGTCGAACTCACAGAATGAAACTGAACGCAATGCCATTTTTCAGCAAGACCGTATACTCGTAGCATCGTCAGTCCACCGCTCATGGCAAAGGCAGTGAAATTGACAAGAAGAGCGGGGTAGTAGTTGCGCTAAGAAGGATAGCACGCTTTTCTGTACCTCTCTTTGTTTTAACTTTCTGAGCGTGTTTTTAATCCAAACATATCATATCTATATGTTTTTGGAATCAGGAACCGACAAGGAATAAGATGAAAGTGTTTTTAAATTGATTTGGACAATTTAATTTTGATAATAATTTTTATATATTTAATTTTCAGAGCTTGTTTTTAATCCGAATATAACATATTGATATGTTTTTGGAATCAGCAAATGATGGAGAATAAGATAAACGTAAATTTGGATCGTTTTATAAATTTTTATTTTTTTTTACAATTTTCAGATTTTTAATGACCAAAGTCATTAATTAATTTTTAAGCCACCAAGCTGAAATGCAATACCGAAGTCCGGGCTTCGTCGAAGATTACTTGACCAAAATTTCAACCAATTTGGTTGAAAAATGAGGGCGTGACAGTGCCGCCTCAACTTTCACGAAAAGCCGGATATGACGTCATCAAAGACATTTATCAAAACAATCAAAAAAACGTTCGGGGATTTCATACCCAGGAACTCTCATGTCAAATTTCATAAAGATCGGTCCAGTAGTTTAGTCTGAATCGCTCTACGCACACACACACAGACACACACACACACACACACACACACACACACGCACGCACATACACCACGACCCTCGTTTCGATTCCCCCTCGATGTTAAAATATTTAGTCAAAACTTGACTAAATGTAAAAACAGTGTCTCGTCGCCCAGAGCTATACAGTTCAAGTTGGGGTTTGTAATTATGTGACCACGTGCACACACCAGGAATACCTTTAAAATAAACGTTTGGACGCAAGTCACTCAAATTAAAAACGGCTGTGTTTTGAGTGGGAATTCCAGACTGTAATTCTCATTGTGACGCCTGTTTGCGCCAGTCATAATTTTAGTCCTACCTTTCGACCCTGAGTATTTTATGCGCTATTCCTAGAGATACGGTACAGCGAATTTCCCTTTAACTTTTTAAGATCCAAATCGTCAGAAAATTTTCCAAAATGGCGCCTTAGGTGAACTTTAACGGTTTATGCAAATCACACCAAAAGGAGTGACAATGCCAGACTCTGTTTCCCTGCGCTCGTTCGTTCCCCTTCTGACGTCATGGCATGAAACACGCTGCAAGTTATCTTTCCCAGATTGCTCGTCGGACGTCATTGCATGGAAAGCGCTGTAAGTTATCTTTCCAAGATTTGTACAGGTAAACTAGCTGACGTCACAGTTTCTGGCTCTCACAACCTCGGAACCTTGCCTGTGAAATCGATACTAAACGCTTTTGTTGGTGATACTGGCCACAAACAACTCCCATCCTGTTTCAGTTTTCATGCAAACTTATCAAATTACAGTGACAATAGCAACGTTATGACTGAGCTGCTTCCGGACTTTTCAAGCACAAGTTTATTTCCAGGCTTGAGTTTCTAATCTAGGACAAACTGGATAGTGCTAAAATATGACAGAGAGAAATACAACAAAGCATTGCTTTTTTTTAAAGATGACGGGTTCGAGGTTTTATTTCGTCTTTTGACGCAAAGGGCTTTTAAGCGAATACAACAAATAGCTAGCTCACGCACACATACACAATGAGAACGCACGTAGACAAAGCAAACGGAAAGTTGTCACTGTATATATATAGTACCGTCTTTCCAGGGGCCTATGGCCTATAAGGAAATAAATCATCAATCAATTTCTCTCTTTCTCCTCCCTGTACCTGCACGCTATGGTGTCATTGTGTCGGGGTGTTTACGACTCATTGATTTACTGCGTGTACCCTTGTGTAAACCTTCTATATTTGATCAGTGCTAGCCGAGCAAAGAACAAGAACAATAAGTGTGTTCACTGTGTGTGTGTGTGTGTGTGTGTGTGTGTGTGTGTGTGTGTGTGTGTGTGTGTGTGTGTATGAGTGTTTGTCAGTGTGTGTGTGTGAGTGTGTGTGTGTTTGTGTGTGTGTGTGTGTGAGTGCGTGTGTGTGTGTGTGTTTGTGCGTGTGTGTGTGTGTGTGTGTGTGTGTGTGAACGCGCGCGTGTGTGTGTGTGTGTGCGTGTGTGTGTGTGTGTGTGTGTGTGTGTGTAATACAGAGACAGGTGTGTGTGTGTGTGTGTGTGTGTGTGTGTGTGTGTGTGTGTGTGTGTGTGTGTGTGTGTAATACACAATACACAACGAGACAAACACAGAGACATAAACAGACATTACATAATTAATTTCTTAGTACATAATTAGTAACAATAGATTTAAACATAAATAAGGGGGGAAATTAAAATTAAGATCAAGCCGAAATACTTAAATCTATTTATTTTATTTTATTTTTCTCATTGCAGATGATGCCAGATCTGACCTACATTTCAGCTGTTGTGCTGCTTCTCGGTAAGTAGATGGTCATTATACGTCATAATGATATGTTTACCTCCCTATGTAAATGGTCATGTAAACCTCCACAGATCTGGTCCAGGCGTTTACATGGGATAAGGGCTCAAGTTAATGACAATCGATACCGATACATGCACAGCCTGGCGGTGACCTTACGAGTAGGCTAACAATACACTGCTGATATGAGGAAGTCAACAAAACAAAGTTCGTTCTCGAATTAGTTTGGTTTTCTGAGTTCATCGAGAGCCTTGCGGAAGAAGGGACAGCATTTTATTCTGTTTACTTGAGGCCATTATTCGCGCTTTGAAGTTTTCTAGAACGTTTTACTCTCACGTATGACGTCAGCAATTTCAATTTGAAAGAGAGGGTCACAAAGCGACGTCTTGGTGCGTTTTGTCGGTGTCGGCGTTTCTCATGAAGACGCAACAGAGATGTACACAATTTAAAAAGAAAGAAAAGAAAAAGAAACAAGTCGCGTAAGGCGAAAATACAACATTTAGTCAAGTAGCTGTCGAACTCACAGAATGAAACTGAACGCAATGCAACGCAGCAAGACTGTATACTCGTAGCATCGTCAGTCCACCGCGCACGGCAAAGGCAGTGAAATTGACAGGAAGAGCGGGGTAGTAATTGCGCTGAGAAGGATAGCACGCTTTTCTGTACCTCTCTTTGTTTTAACTTTCTGAGCGTGTTTTTAATCCAAACATATCATATCTATATGTTTTTGGAATCAGGAACCGACAAGGAATAAGATGAAAGTGTTTTTAAATTGATTTGAAAAATTTAATTTTGATAATAATTTTTATATATTTAATTTTCAGAGCTTGTTTTTAATCCGAATATAACATATTTATATGTTTTTGGAATCAGCAAATGATGGAGAATAAGATGAACGTAAATTTGGATCGTTTTAGAAAAAAATATTTTTTTTTACAATTTTCAGATTTTTAATGACCAAAGTCATTAATTAATTTTTGAGCCACCAAGCTGAAATGCAATACCGAAGTCCGGGCTTTGTCGAAGACTACTTGACCAAAATTTCAACCAATTAGGTTGAAAACTGAGAGCGTGACAGTGCCGCCTCAACTTTCACGAAAAGCCGGATATGACGTCATCAAAGACATTTATAGAAAAAATGAAAAAAATGTATGGGGATATCATACCCAGGAACTCTCATGTCAAATTTCATAAAGATCGGTCCAGTAGTTTGGTCTGAATCGCTCTACACGCACGCACACACGCACACACACACATACACCACGACCCTCGTTTCGATTCCCCCTCGATGTTAAAACATTTAGTCAAAACTTGACTAAATGTAAAAACACCTGAATGTTGAAACATGGAAAGAATGACACAAGCAAAAAGGAAAGTTAAAAGAAAAGAAAAAGAAGAACGAAAATTAAAAAACCCTATTTGTTCATGGGCGTAGCATTATTTACTACAACAATAACAACGAATCCTGTAGTAAGACGCCCGGAGGCAGTTAAACTTTGTTCTTTGTATTACACTTGGGCTTGCAACTCAATGAAGTCATTTGAATTGTGTATTGTGTACGTGATTGTGTTGCATTTATTTAAAGTTTATTTGTTTTTAAATGTGTATTGTTGCTGTTATTAAGATTATTATATTATATTTAAGATTGATTTAAGGCACTTACGTTGTGTATTGTTGCTGTTATTAAGATGATTATATTTTAGATTGTAAGGCGCTTAGAACTATTTTTAGGATGTGCGCCCTATAACTACCCTTATTATTATTATTATTTAAGTTATTGAGACATCCCAGTGCACTAAGGGATTTATAGAGCAAATCGAGAAAATTCATTATTGAACGAAGCGCATAGCGCTGAGTTCAATAATTATTTTCGAGATTTGCTCTATAAATCCCTTAGTGCACTGGGATTGTTTCAATAACGATATTGTCAGTACCGCCAGAGAAAAAAAGAAGATTCAAAACGCACATTTTGCAACGCGCATTTGGATAGGCGTAACTGTGTGGTCAGGTTTGTGTCACTGGATCTACTTTTGTGTGGGCTGTCTCAAGTGTGTCGTGCTTTCGTCACACGCAAACTCTTGTTTTAATTTCTGTTGGTAAATTCCAGTGTATCGTTAAGCTAAAAAGTGATGATCTTTCATAGAGACCTCATTTAAACTCGGAGAAAGGACTGTGCTCTTACGAAACCTTCATCGAGCTTCAACAGATTGACTGTGCAGAGTTTTGCCCCTTGCCAAGGTCGACGGAAAGCGGCACACTGATTTTCAAAATAAATGTGGCATGTTTCTCGTGTGGTATCTTCACTCATCGGGGAGTCTGGTACTAAATATGAACAGTAAGAATGCTCTGAACCCTACACGTATTATATCCCCATCGTTTTTTCGTTGACATTTGCCCAACAAGTTAATTTGCTGAGCGGGGTTAATGTCGTCTGCTACTGCTAGGCTACCTGGGCAATCGAACCACTGCAGTCTGCACTGAGTCTGCACGCATGACGCAGGCTGGTAATAAGTCTTATATATGGTAAGAACGTTCTGAACCTTACACGTTTTCGATTACGATTGTTCTTGCCTTGAAATAATAATTCGGAAACCATTCATTTACTGAACTGATGTAGTCGTATTTCTGTGTAGTCTGCTACAGAGTCGATCGAGTCAGTCTTCCAAACTGGTCTAGCTGGTACGTTATCGGAATAACACTTGTGTTTTCTGTTAGCCGCTGGGAATTGTATACTAACTCATCATTTGGTAATGTGGATAAGCTACATGCCACTAACACGGCATATGAGAAGAATCTATGCAAGTCGGCGAAAATTAGATGAAACACAGCGGCTTCTATTTTTAGATCACTGGCACTGGCACAGGCACATGCAATCTGTCAGAAAAAAACCCACTTCTGCTTTAATTGAGAAGCAGGGAATTTATGGTCATTTGGTATTGTGGAGAATATAAGCTACATGTCATTAATTAATTCTGAGGATGAGAGCACAGTCTCGCTTAGGCAAAGGGCGGAAGAATACGCTCTGTGGAAAAGTTAGCGCACTCTAAGAGTGCGCTAACAGTTTTAGCGCATCGCCATTAGCCAATCAACTGGTTCACATCAGTCATGTGACACCAGTACTTACTGACAATTATTATTATTATTATTATCATTATTATTCATACTGTTTGATGGGCGTGGCACAACATTTTGGTCAAAACATTTGTTGGGTTCTCAGCATTTTTAGCTACTCTAAACATCTTAGAATCATCGTGCGATGTAATTTTGTCATCTTCAACCTCTTTTTGCAATAGAATAATCATTTACAAAGTATTTCATCGACATTTGACACCATTTGAAAAATTGTGACGCTGGTTTTGTAGAATCGTTTCCAGGGCATCAGTGCGATGTAATTTTGTAATCGTCAACCTTTTTTTGCAATAAAATAATCATTTACAAAGTATTTTTATTAACATTTGACACCATTTGAAAACTGTTGACGCTGGTTTTTTTTAGAATCGTTTTTTTTTTATGGCATCAGTGCCGTCATTGGGAAATACTCATCTTCTAGACTAACAGTCCAATCTTCTAGCTCTCTTTTTCGTATTTTCACCAGAAATAATGTCTTTGTGCAATAACAGAGATATGTTTAATGATTTTAGAAATTCTTTCAAACTGCAAAACCTTGCTTTTTTCGTAAATTTATTTTGTGCCTATGCTATCTACCCAGGAAACAAAATCTGTTCATAAATAGACATTGCTGTGTTACATTGCATCTCGGGACCTGTTTGAAATATATTAAAACATACTTCAAAGTTCTATCTTTATTTTTCTGGTAGATGAATTTTTCCTCAAAACAACTTGTTTTATCTAAAAAATAAAAGCCACACAAATGTCAATTTTGACCCTTAATTCATTCAAGTATCACTTTTTAGAGAGAAAACAACTACAACACTGTTTCTGAGAATTTGTATCAAGAACCTTAAAATAAGAATTGAAAAGCAAACCAAAAAAACAAAAAATAATTTCCGTGCCATCTCTGCTCTTCAAGCCAACCTACTCTGGTAGCCATGTTTCTGTCCTTTTTTCTCCAGAGAGTAATGTCTGTAAGACTGCCTATCTCTGAGGCGGACGGTGACTTCCCGAAAGGAAAGAGAGAATGCTTACTGTCCTACAGGCTAAATATTTTGCCTCTTAGGGACATGTTATGGGTTATATGATAATTCGAGTTTTTACGCCCTCACGGCTTTTGATGATATACACAAGTATATACGTGTTTAGTTGGTATCAGCCATCCGCAATTATGGCAGAATGACCGAGGTCTTTTACGTGCCATTGTGGTGACGCGGGGGTGAGATATGGCTTCCGTCTCTGGGTCTGCACATCCGAGTTCGAACCTGCGACCTTCCGATCACAAGTCCTGTGCTCTACCAACTGAGCTACCGGGCCCCCGGTGACTTCCCGCTTAAAGGCTGACATAGTCCTATTTAATTAGTTTAATTACTTCCAGGGCTTTTCTCATCGTTGCGGGGAAGTATAAATTAAGCTTCCTGCAAAGTTTTAGGTTTGAAGTCCTTACCAATTACAAGAAATAATTAATTCTTTATTGCATTGTTTAGCAACAGTTCTCCAGGACTTGGGGTATTTTTAGACCGTTGACTTATACTGAAATAATTTTTTCTGTGTTCGAAAGCTACAGCCAATCGTTATTATATCCCCTTAGGTACAGTTTTATAACATTATTGGCACATGTAAACAATATGAATTAATTAATGAACGCTACGTTTTATGAATTAGGAACGTCCCAATAGTGTCGTTTCGCCGTTTTACTTTGGTGTACAAGGATTTTTTGAAAAATGCATTTCTATGAAGGGTTCATTGGTGTACAAGTACTTCTTGAAAAGAGCATTTTACGAAGGGGTCATTGGTGTACAAGTACTTCTTGAAAATAGCATTTCTATGAAGGGGTCATTGGTGTACAAGTACTTTTTGAAAAGAGCATTTCTATAAGGGGTCATTGGTGTATAAGTACTTCTTGAAAAGAGCATTTCTATGAAGGGGTCATTGGTGTACAAGTACTTCTTGAAAAGAGCATTTCTATGAAGGGGTCATTGGTGTACAAGTACTTCTTGAAAAGAGCATTTCTATAAGGGGTCATTGGTGTATAAGTACTTCTTGAAAAGAGCATTTCTATGAAGGGGTCATTGGTGTACAAGTACTTCTTGAAAAGATCATTTTTATAGAGGGGTCACATTGTCTGTCAGTCTGAGCTCAGTTAATCTGGGAATGTAATCTTCATATCTTTTTATTTTCTTCTCTGTTTCCATATGTCATCATATTTGGGTCTATTTAAAAACAATATTCGCATCATAACATTTGCCTGTCTTTACCTTAAATCAAGGACAATCAACAATAATTTGTTTCTGATCAAGAAAACTTCAGAGTGTTAAAATCTCAAAACAACATAATTTCCAAAAATAATGTCCAGTGTTAATCGTGAATCGTTTTGTTTTTTTGTAATGCTTACGCACATCTATGCGATTAAAATGATATGATTAATCTTCTTCGTACTTTTGCTGTTACCTTTTATACTCAAATCATCTTAACTCTGATACTCTCACAAGCAAGGCCTTACCAATGTTGAATAATCCAGATCATAAATTAGGAAACTTCCTCTACACGTTCAAAAAGGCTTTGGATATCCATGCAGTGACCACACTTTGATTGCTAGACTTATAGAGCACTATCAACACACGATGTTCTCGGACAAACACATTCACACGTGCTCCTGTCCACGTGTTTCGGACACACCCCTCGCTAGTGATTGGCCCCTCCAATGTTTGTCCGAGTAAACACAAGGGTATTCACTCTTTCACAACCCATACAAACCCTACAGAGTTATTTTCGGAATTCGTCTATTCTGCTGCTAGCACTCTCACCCACTTGGCTGACACACCCACACTACAGTCCCACTTGGCTGACACACCCACACTACAGTCCCACTTCTCTTTTATCCCTGCCAGACTCTCAAACTTTTCTTAAGTGCTTCTTGAAAAAAGAATTACTAAAAAAAAAACATTAAAAAAAAAACCACTTTAAAAATCGTACTTTACAAGGTAGAGTGAGAGTGTTCGAGGGACGGGGATACTGGAACTCGATCCTTATACTGCACGTATATAACCCAAAATACACTATTCCGTTCGCTTGTACGCGTGTGTGTCTTTACCTCAAAGACAAAATATGTCGCCATTTGTATTTTATTCTTATTTATTTATCTTCAAACAGAGCGACGCTAAGTAAAAGATCTGATCGTGATCTAGACGCGTCACAGATCACGCGCAGGGCGAAAGGACAGGTTGACATTGTTTTAGCAAAATTACTACTGCGAGATGGCCTTGACCTTTCTATACTCAAAATGTCACGATCCGCGGTAAAGCGACACTGTTTTTCAACCACGACCGTTTCCATGTGTCACGGTGCAATATGCAGAAAACGGCACGAGCGCTTGCCTTTTCTTTGAACGGCGTCACAAAACATTCGCTTTGTTCGTTTGAGAATATATATGCTAAAACAATAGCTGAACTCCCGACTTTTCTTCTTGGTTGAAGTAAGTCTGACATTCGATTCCAGTGTTTCCGGTACAGTAATAAGTGGGCGTCACTGTGGAACGAAACAGTGGGTGGAAAACTGTGCACAGGAACAGTTTACAATAGCTTTACTGAACGAGGATTTAAAAGCTTTTTAACAATTTTTGATCTTTAATGTCTCTTGTTTGTTTGTTGTTTGTTGGTTGGTTGTTTCTGCAAAAGCATAATTATGCAGTTTAAAAAAAACCCTCATCGTCCCACCTAAATAAAGCAGGAATGAAAGTTTTTATTTTTATAAAGCAAAACATTACACGACTTATAAAAGATAATAATTACACAAAGTTTTAGTTCTGCTGAGGTGAACAAAAAATGTCTCTTCTGCGATTTATGGATGACTGCCTTTGTACCTGCAATTGCAGCAGTATCTAATCATTGAAAGCAGCAACAACAAAAGTAACCGATGGACATCACCGGTAACCGCAAAAAAAGGGAGTAAATTTGATGACTCTTGCTGGGTCTAAAGGGAAACAGCAAATAGACTATTTTCGAAAATAACTCTGCAGGAAACCGCAACACGGTGGCCTAGTGGTAAGGCGTCCGCCCAGTGAGCGGGAGGTCGTGGGTTCGAACCCCGGCCGGGTCATACCTAAGACTTTAAAATTGGCAATCTAGTGGCTGCTCCGCCTGGCGTCTGGCATTATGGGGTTAGTGCTAGGACCGGTCAGTTGATCCGGTGTCAGAATAATGTGACTGGGTGAGACATGAAGCCTGTGCTGCGACTTCTGTCTTGTGTGTGGCGCACGTTAAATGTCAAAGCAGCACCGCCCTGATTTCATCCTTCGTGGTGGACTAAAACAAACAAACAAACAAACTCTGCAGGAGGAGTAGGAGCCCCTGTACCGCAGAGAGGTTTTACACAACATCCGGAGCACGCTCCACGCCTCCGACTGGCTGTATTCCGCGATCGGGACGAACAACTAACTCCGATGTGTATGCCATACAGCGCGCGAACAATGATATGATGCCCACTTCTTTCGAAAATCAGCGTTCACGAGTTCATCGGAGTTCAGAATTTGTTGTGGCAAGGATCGCTGGCACGTATTACAACGTGTTTTGATCGAGGTCATTGGGTTTGGCTTAAGGTCACGTGAGTTTAGGAACACTTCTAGTGATCAGCAAGCCATCTTTGGCGATTTGTGGCTCCGATGATAAAAAAAAAGTATTATATCTAGCGCACGCAGACTAGCAGACCTGCTAGTGACTTAACCCCCTTCGATCGTGTGTACACGCAAGCACAAGACCAAGTGCACACGGAAAAGATCCTGTCGTCCATGTTAGAGTCCGGTGGGTTATAGAAACACGAAAATACCCAGCATGCCTCCCCCGAAATTTGCGTATGCTACCTGAACGGCGGGGTAAAAACGGTAATACACGTAAAAATTCACTTGTGCTAAAAACATGAGTGAACGTGGGAGTAAGCCCATGAACGAAGAAGAAGAAGAAGAACTGAACGTTTAGACGGGAAAGATCATGTAATCCATGTCACTGAGAGATCGATGGGTTGCTAAAACAGGGAAATACCAAGCATGCTTCCCCCAAAAGCGGCGTATGGAGGGGTAAAGGCGGTCAAACACGTTAACAAACAAGAAATTCCTTCGAGGTAGGAAAAACACCCCCGTTGGTCAAAGGGAAATAACCATTCTCACTGCACCCATTCTCACTGCCACCAACTGAGAAGGTTATTTCCCTTTGACCATTAATATGTGCCTCTATAAGTCCTTGTAGAATCTTAATCCACCAATAAGTCCCTAACCGTGTGTTTGACTGGTCCCAATTTTTGTAAGGACCGTCTCAGGAATGTATAGAACCTGTTCACCAAGTTTGGTGACGATCGGTCCGTTCATTCTTGAGATCTATATGCGAACACAAACAAACAAACACATCGACCGAAACCTATACACACCCCTAGACCGGGGGTGTAAAAACAACAACGTGCGAGGTTCAGCCCATGAACGAAGAAGCCCATGCTCTTGCTGGTTCTAAAATTTACATTTTGGGGGGAATTTTCCGCGTAGCAAAAGGTGTTATAGTGCAGCATTGTCTAGAGTTTATTCGGACATCGACATTTAGGCTATTTCACGCAAGAATATATAAACATTTAAAAACAAGTTAATTTAGAAAAAAAAAGAAACATATTGGCCAATGGAGAGTGTCTGCAGTGCCACTTTTCCATCAGTGTGGACAACGTTTTATGTCACAAATTCTGACCGCTATATAGAGTGAGAATCAGAAATGAGTACCAGGACTCAAATGTTTGAGCGTAGTAATTTTAAGCTTGGCGTAACAGCGTAGCAATTTGTGTTTAAAAGGTAGCATTCAGCGTAGCAGCTGGAAGCTCTGGATGTCTATAAATGCAGTTGTTGTTGTTGTTGTTGTTGTTGTTGTTGTTGTTGTTATTGAGATGGCGGTAGTGGCAGCGGTGTTGTTATTGTTGGTGGAGGGGGTGGTGGTGGTGGTTGGTGGTGGTTGGTGCTTTTGTCAATATTTGGTTTCGGATGAATCTGAATAATCTCTCTCTCTCTCTCTCTCTCTCTCTCTCTCTCTCTCTCTCTCTCTCTCTCTCTCTCTCTCTCTCTCTCTCTCTCTCTCTCTCTCTCTCCCGGAATCGGTTAGAGTCCCATCGAGTCTCAATACTTAAAAAAAACCAACTGTCATTATATTTAATGTCATATTACGAAAAGTCACAGTGATGGAATACTTCGTTTATGATTCATATTTGTCCATAGCATCAGTGTTTCATCATATAAACTCTCTCAGATTTGATAGCACATTCAAATTGTGTTCGAAAATGTATGTTCAGTAAAAATTCCCACTTCTTTACATGACAGAAGAATTCGAGTAAAGCTTTTAATGTGTACATAGTCCTATGAATCCTGTTTTTCTACCTTTTTCTCTTTTTATTTTTTTAATATTTTTATTTTTCATTTTATGAATTAACGTGTTCATATAATTTTTATATATAACTATATATATAATTCTGACCGCTATATAGAGTGAGAATCAGAAATGAGTACCAGGACTCAAACGAAAGAGCATCCCCCCCTCGTCCCCCTCTCGGTCCCCCCTGAGGAGGGTCTGATGCTCCCAATAAGCTGTCTGTGAAGGAATACTTTCTTCTCTCTCTTTCGCTCTGCTAAGAGATTTGAACAAATCTCAGAAGAAAGTCTCCGCTGACTTGTAATTGTTTCTTTCACAACTTCTGATGTTTTATATATATATATGATGCTCCCAATAGGCTGTCTGTGAAGGGATACTTTTTTCTCTCTCTTTCTCTGCTAAGAGATTTTAACAAATCTCGGAAGAAAGTCTCTGCTATATCTAAACTATTGTAGAAACCAGTCTGGTGAAATTGTGGTGTGACTGGTTTCTACAATAGTTTAGATATGTGGAACATTAAAAGTCGCACATAAAAAACAAAACTTACATTGAATCTATTTTCAGATGTCACAGGTACTCTGACGTCATTGTGGGCCAGTGCCGTAACCAAAATAACGTACGAGATGTACGACATGAAACCCAACACTAATCGCAGCGTGGCATGCGGGGTGTGCGAGGCAAGGGGTGGTCACCTCGCCTGGAGACCAGAACTGAACGACTGGGAAATACTCTTTGGAAACTACAGGTGAGACTAAAGTGGTGTGACCCTTAACGGCCCACTCCGCCTCGTGAAAACCATGCCTCTCTACTCCAACCCCCGGGAAACAGGCCACTTTTAAAGGCACAGTAAGCCTCCCGTAAACCATCACAGATACTGTCATTCTTTTACACACAGTACACACACCCTTCCATTTGAACGCTCACCAAACGGGAACATCCTAGGTGCCCTACGTAAAGAGCGAGCAATTTTCAAAGAATTTACTTTTGCTTGGTTTATCTTACCCCTGAGCCATCGTGAACCCGTGTGATCCAGTTTCCCTTTTTCACAATGCAGTCGTCAGTTTGTAATTTGAATGCGGCTCGCTGTGAGCTTATCTGCAATAGCACATTATTATGTACCTCTGACTTTTCACGAAACAAACGAATGTGGTTCATAAGAACTCGAGCGATGGCTTTTGACTGCCTATAAACCGTCGTCTGTTACGAAAACCACGACCTTGCGTGACCCCTGCTTCCGGACTTTTCTTTTTTCAAACTTTCAAAACTTCGAATTGTACTGATCTTGTCTTGATGAAAAAATAATTCTTTTATGATTGAAGAATGTTTGTGTAACAAGCTGTCAATTTATTATTTAGATTTTAAAAAGTTAGGTCTAGCGCCAAAACGCACAATCATCGCTCCACGGCTATCGCCAGCTGAAGGGAAGTAACTCATTTTTGACCTGAGTTCAGGATGGGTCCGATTGAGATGGTCTCAATCCGAAAAATTAATTCTTTGAAAATTGCTCGCTCTTTACGTAGGGCACCTAGGATGTTCCCATTCGGTAAGTGTTCAAATGGAAGGGTGTGTGTACTGTGTGTAAAAGCCTGACAGTATCTGTGATGGTTTACGGGAGGCGTACTGTGCCTTTCATTTTTGTTTTCTTTCCAAACGGGCCGGGTTAAAGGCTCACTCTGCCTCGTGAAAACCATTCGCCTCACTGTCTCACATCTGGCCAGACTTAAACATGGGATAAGACCATCCCTCCACTTGGTCACATACCAAAAAATAACACCCTGTCTACTTACTATGGTGCGTTGGATTTTATTTAAGGAATTAATTTCCGAAATTATTTCTTTTAGAAAAAAAAACCACTTTACACAGTGACCAAGTGGAGAGATGGTCTTATCCCGCGTTTGTTTGTTTGCTTAACGCCCAGCCGACCACGAAGGGCCATATCAGGGCGGTGCTGCTTTGACATATAACGTGCGCCACACACAAGACAGAAGTCGCAGCACAGGCTTCATGTTTCACCCAGTCACATTATTCTGACACCGGACCAACCAGTCCTAGCACTAACCCCATAATGCCAGACGCCAGGCGGAGCAGCCACTAGATTGCCAATTTTAAAGTCTTATAGGTAGGACCCGGCCGGGGCTCGAACCCACGACCTCCCGATCACGGGGCGGACGCCTTACCACTAGGCCAACCGTGCCGGTTGTTCCCACGTACAAGCCTGGCTAGATAGAATACAGTAAGGCAAACGGTTTTCACGAGGCGGAGTGAGCCCTTTACCCGGCCCGTTGGCAAAGAAAACAAACATTAAAAGTGGCCTATTTGCAAGAAGCCACGTAAAGTAAAACCCTCCATTTGCTTATGCTTTTGTTTCCCAGTGGGTTGGAGAAGAAAGCCTATGTCCAGAAATGTGCATTCAAGATATGGAAATATGCTACTGTAAAGAAAACAAAATGAACAAAGGAATGTATGTGGGAGGGGCCATCCTGAACTCAGGTAAAATGAGTTACTTTTTTTATTTTTTTATTTTTTTATTTTAACATATTTAGACCTTTCCGTAATGTATTATTGATATAAGCAGATTCGCGATCGTCGATAAGGATTTTTCATGGTGTGTAATTTTTAAGTTACAAAGGAATTGTTATGTAAGACACTTTCAAACGAGCTATCTTTCGCGGATGTATTTACCGTGTAAACAACTCTAAATATGACAAAAGTGTCACGTGATAATCAACTTTGTCACGTGATCATAACAAAATGGCTACGGAGCGGACGAAACTTTTTCCGTAACCTGTTGGGAGTGATGCAACAATATCACGGTCTCCTTCCCACAGCAGTCTCAAAATTTCGACTTGTTTTGACCTTAGAACGATGTCTTTATTATAACTGTGAAGAACAGAACGGAGATCACTGTCGAAGTCGGCCATTCTACAATCACGTTCGTCTTTCGTCTTTTGATCAGAAACATTAGCGAAAAACATATGGGAGATAACTCTGTATTCTTGTTTTGACAGATTTCGGCTTTTAGACACTTTCTTTCCCTGTACCCCGCGTAGCAATTATCCATCCCGGTGTCAGAGAGACATGAGCGATTGCGTGGACCGATGATTATCAGAATGGGTGGGGGCATGGTCCTTACACACTAAACAGACTGAAAGTCTATTTTGTATGTCTTATTTTGTGTTAAGATTCCTCCTTTACATGTAAACTAACTTGTAAACCAGCAGAGACATGTACAGGTTTTTACTTTGACATGCGTTTAAGGTTACCCTTCCACTTAGGCATGGAAAACATTTTTGAAAGTATATCAAATATAAAGTTACATAGATATACGATATCGGCCAATATGTTTTCTTTCACTTTAATTTGTAAACCTACAGCCTGGACGACTTTTATACAAAGCCGGAATTAGTTGTTATACAGTGTAACACTCCTCTCCTCCTCCTCCCCCAATTTGATACATAAAACAATCTAACAAAATCAGGTCTGTAAAATGAGGGAGTCATTGTAAAATTGGAGGTAAATTTACAGAGGTGAGGATGAGAAATTCTGAGAAAGCAAGGTCTTTAAACGGAGGGAGTCTTACATAGATGAATTCTGGGGAATAACTCTGCCAGGATTGTATATGCTGTGAAAGAGTAAATACTCTTGAAAACATCGAGGCAAGCTTTCCAATTTGACATAGATTAGTTGTACATATTCCTTTTTGTTTTCATTCCTTCTTTCCTTCCTTCCTCCCTCCCTCCCTCTCTCCCTTTCTGTCTGTCTGTCTGTCTTTCGGTCTGTCTTACTTTCTTTCTTTCTCTTGATTTCCCCCAGTGTTTTTTGTGGTTTTTGTCAGTTTTAAATTTAACGATTATACCTACTTAGTGACACAAGAATCTCAATACGTCGATAACTCTTCTTCTTTTATTTGCATTGTGGTAAAATGTCAGTAAAAAGACAAAGGCTGCACGCCAAGACTGCGGACGTCCCAAAACAAAACAAAGGAGAGCTACTCAAACATGCTAATATTAGACTTGTGTTTTTGAGAAAAACAATTACATTATACTATTTCGCTTTGTACATAGCAACGTGAATAGTGAGTGAAATCGACGTGGTATGGTCGTGTTTGCATTCTAACCGTAGTTTTTATTTGTTGAAACTCAGACAGAAGCTTAACATCAAAGTGAAATGAAAACCAAAAAAATTGGGTATAAGTGCAATGCCTTTGGCTCAGTCGTCCAACAGCCAAGGCGCTGCAATCCTCCAGGGGACACACGGAAAATCTATACAGTCTATAGCTGCTTTCTGTGCAGTCCGGGATTATTTTTTAAATTTTCATTTAATGTATGCGTGCGTGCGTGCATTTGCGTGCGTGTGCCAGTGTGTGTGTATGTGTGTGTGTGTGTGTGTGTGTGTGTGTGTGTGTGTGTGTGTGCCAGTGTGTGTGTGTGTGTGTGTCAGTGTGTGGTGTGTGTGTGCCTGTGTGTGTGCCTGTGTGTGTGTGTGTGTGTGTGTGTGTCTGTGAGTGTGCCAGCGTGTGTGTGTGTGTGTGTGTGTGTGCATCCGTCATGTAAACCTTTCTCTTCCTATTGCATTTACACGGAAACGACGGATATTTGGGTTGACCTGATACAGTCAGAGAATGAAGACTGCTACTGTTTGGGCGATACTTCAAGTAGACTGGTTCCGCAGGGGGCGAGATTGGTTCCGGTTAACTCTCATTTCACTCTCTATATGTAGATCACTTACGTCCCTTTGTCTTTCTTTTCCCATTGCAGCCACCCGCTAAAAACGAAGGAGTTGTGGGTTGATCCGATAAAGGTAGAAAATCAAGATGGTAGTTGGAGACTGGTTCCGCGAAACGGACTGTAGTTGTCTGTGTTTAGATTAATTATTTCCCTTTGTTTTTCTCTTCCCGTCGCAGTCACCTGGAAACGAAGGAATTCTAGGTTGACCCGTGATCAAGTCAGAGAATCGAGATGATGCTTGGACACAGGTTCCGCGCAACGGACTCTCACGCCATCACTCTTGTTGACTTTGTCTATATTTAAAGCCCTTACGTCCCTTTGTTTTTCTCTTCCCTCTGCAGTCACCTGGAAACGAAGGAGTTCTTGGTTGACCTGATCAAGGCGGAGAATCAAGATGGTGCTTGCAGACTAGTTCCGCGTTGTCTATTATTAGATTACTTACTTCCCTTTGTGTTTCTCTTCCCATCGCAGCGAACCGAAGGAGTCCCGCCCGCCCCGTGATCGGGAGGTCGTGGGTTCGAACCCCGGCCGGGTCATACCTAAGACTTTAAAATTGGCAATCTAGTGGCTACTCCGCCTGGCGTCTGGCATTATGGGGTTAGTGCTAGGACTGGTTGGTCCGGTGTCAGAATAATGTGACTGGGTGAGACATGAAGCCTGTGCCGCGACTTCTGTCTTGTGTGTGGCGCACGTTATATCATGTCAAAGCAGCACCGCCCTGATATGGCCTTCGTGGTCGGCTGGGCGTTATGCAAACAAACAAAACAAACAAGGAGTTCTGGTTTGACCCGATCAAGGTAGAAAATCAAGATGGTGGTTGGAGACTGGTTCCGCGTACCGGACTGCAGTTGTCTGTTTTTAAATTAATTATGTCCCTTTGTTTTTCTCTTCCCATCGCAGTCACCTAGAAACGAGGAATTTCTGGGTTGACCTGATCAAGGCAGATAACGGAGAGTGGTACTGGGGGGACGGGATGCAGCTGAACATGAGCCACATCTCCAGTCTGCCGATGAACTCTACCTACAACCAGACCTACGCGGCTACACATTGCGCTCTGTGGAACATGGCCGAACCGTTTCTGATTCCCGCCACCTGCGACCAGTTTCACGACATCTTGTGTCAAATGACTGAAACGACTGGTAATTGGGGTAGGGGTCGAGGGGGGGGGGGGGTGGGTTGTTGTGGTGGGGGGGAGGGGGGAGTGTAGCTGATGTGGATGGGGAGGGAAGGGGGGAAGTGGTTGTGGTTGTGATGCTTGTAGATGCGGTGGTGGTGGTGTGTGTGTGCGCGCTCGCGCGCGTGTGTGTATGTGTGTGTGCGCGCGTAAGTGTGTGTGCGTGTGTGTGTGTGTGTGCGCGCATAAGTGCGTGTGTGTGTGTACGTGCGTGTGTGCGTGTGCGCGCGCGCGTGTGTGTGGGTGTGTGTGTGTGTGTGTGTGTGTGTGTGTGTGTGTGTGTGTGCGTATGTGTGTGTTTGTACACGTGCGTGCGTATGTGAGTTAGAGAGTGTGTGTGTGTGTTAGCTTAGTTGGGCCTGGTTTGGTTTGTCCCCCCCCCCCTAAAAAACACCAAAAAAAACCAACCCCAACTCTACCCACCCTGTTATAAGCTTCTTTTTATCGATGAATATCAGTCATCTCTGTGTGACCAATGTTTCCCTTCACCGCAGAGTGCACGAACAGAGAGTTGGGTGGGATGAAGTTCAACGAGAGTACTACTGGCATGAATGTTTCTACAGCAAGTAAGTATAATGACAACAACGATGACGATGACGCTGAAGACAACGCACAAGACGACGACGACAATGACGATTGTTACAGTAATGACGCAGGGGCGGATGACATCCTTTTCAAGGGGGGGGGGGGGGGGGGGGGGAGGGGGTCCAAACCTCTTTTAGGGAAAATGTTGATAAAAATCAAGGAAAATGGAGCAATTTGGTGCAATCTGAGCGTCAGTTTTTCTTTATTTTCAAATTTGTAAAAAAAAAGTTTTTATGCTGTATAGCGCAATCCTTCCCTACTAGCTAAGATAATGTCTAGGCTTCCCCTTGTACATAGCAAAAATCAACACCCGAACTGCTTCCTTTGCGGAATTGGACTTTTTGGATTGGTACATTTCTTAAAGTCACAGTTAGTTAGTTAGTTGTTGCTTTTGGGGTCCAGCAGACCATATAATAGGCCAAATCAGGACCCCTAAAGTCACAGTACTTTTTATTTTTATTTTAACATGGGGAAAGTATATCATTAGAACAAGAAAAAGGGGCACTTCTTAAAAGATATCTTTAATTAATTTGTGCTCAAAATGATGTTTAGTGACCCTTGATTAGATTTAGCAGGTCACCTTAAATCAGGCCTGGTTGGTCAAAACAGTCACATAGTTCACTAAAATTGCAAGAAAATTAAAAAAAGAAAAAAACACCTGTGTAGCCTCACATTAGCGAATTTGTGTCTCCTTCCCGGCGATTTGAGGGACGAAGCTCTAGCTTTTTATTCTATTTTTAGGGACAGAGCCCCCTCCTAAATGGAGCACAACAAGCCATGCTTAAACGCGTGCACTTAAATAGTGTATATAAAGGTGACATTTGACAATGTACACAAAGCTTTAAAGACATCGGACACCGATTGACTCCAAACATAGATTTTGCTAATATTTTGCCTGTGATATTTTCAGAGTGAGTTGGAAATGAATAGAAACACATAATTACAACAAACAGTAAAACAGAGATTTAAATCACTTACAAAAAAGGTCCTGTGATTGTAACTGATCGGTTACCAAACCTCGTTTTTTATCATTCTTGGCATGTCATGATATTCAATATTCTGTATCATGAAGTCAGTCCTGTAGATTTCTCTAACCTGTTCACACTTGTTTCAACACACTCTGAAAATATCACAGACAAAATATTAGCAGAGTCGTTTTTATTTAACATATAATTTTGACTTGAAAAAGGAAAAAGTAAGTGAAAACACCAAACTAACAACACACACGCACACACACACACACACACACACACACACACACACACACACACACACACACACACACACACACACACACATACACACACACACACACACACACACACACACACACACACACACACACACACACACACACACACACACACACACACACACACACACACACAGACAGACGTTGTCCACTTGTAGGAATGCCTGTTGAATAGAAGGTATGTTCTATAAGAATACATACTGACAATTTAAACGTACACAGTTTAAATCCAAATTGATACAAACCTTTGACTTTATATACCAACAAACCTATACAAGTGACCACACTTTGTTTTGTTTTATGTGCTGGTTGACCATTGCTCATCATGTTCCAGCCAATTTCACAACTTGCAAATCGGAGTGCAACAGGGCGTTGAATTGCTGGGCAGCGGACTGGAACAAAGCTACAAACACATGCAGAAAACTTGAAGGTACAGGAACCTCTCGTCCGGCAGTGCCAGACCTTGTGTCGGACCCCGGCTACACGACCATCGCAAGAACCTGCGTCACATGTGAGGCATCCTATAGCATTTGAAATAAGTTTGTGCGGTCAAGCTTTAGTCTGAGTTGATGTGACAGCGCGCGAGAAGTAGAACAATTATATGAACTTAAAGGAAGCTGAGTAACATGCACAAGACAGATTAATTCTATTTTTCTTACTTTAGGGGTTCCAAGCTTATAAAATCTTAGGTGTGTGTGTGTGTGTGTGTGTGTGTGTGTGTGTGTGTGTGTGTGTGTGTGTGTGTGTGTATGTGTGTGTATTTGTGTGTGTATTTAAGAGTGTGTGTGTGTGTGTGTGTGTGTGTGTGTGTGTGTGTGTGTGTGTGTGTGTGTGTGTGTGTGTGTGTGTGCATGCCGATGTGGCATGCATTCACCTACTTTTTGTTGTAATTACGTTTGCTCAAGTCATTGCACGATGTAAAAAGAAGTAAACCGTGTTTTTATTGTGGCACCTTGTTGTGACCCGTTTTGTGGAGCGTTAATATTTTTACGTGAAATTCACGTGCTCCTTGTTCAGTTGTTGTGACCTGGTTTTGGTCGGAGTGTCACAAACTGCGTCGTTTAGTTCTAGAACACCGTGAGATTCACGTGCTCTTTTCCGTGTTTTGATTTTGAGGTGAGCCCTGCGAATCTGCGTTGCAAGTTTTAGAATACGTGTGACTCACGTGTTTTTAGCTTTGTGATGTCAGCTAGTTCCTTGGTCTTCTTTCTGTTAAATATACCGTTTTAAGTTTTGAGCATGCACGGA
The DNA here is from genome assembly GCF_037325665.1 of Littorina saxatilis. NCBI lineage: Eukaryota > Metazoa > Mollusca > Gastropoda > Littorinimorpha > Littorinidae > Littorina > Littorina saxatilis. The sequence continues at coordinate 17,334,513 of NC_090250.1, read as the reverse complement.
GTGCGTGATCGGTTACTGATTGGTTGTAAAATAGTAGTTTCACCCGATTCTGTCTTAGGAATGTTGTTGGTTGGTCAATCCGGTGACCTTTGACTTTTGAATAACTATTCCATGTTAGGTTTTTGTTTCCATAAATACCGCTGCTTGACTCCTGTCTCGTCAGTCGATCTGAGGGTTTTAGGAAGCGTTTGGTTTTGATGTAAACGTATGAAGGTTATCAAGTGAACCAACGGAGTGTTTCTTATGTTTTAACGTCAACGTAATGTTCTTGGAGACAGTTGTTTCTCAAGTGTGAATCGTTTTGTGCCCTTCGTTTGTGAGGCAACACGTTTTGGTACTGCTGGTCAACCCACACAGCGCATAAGGTAATTTTGTTGTTACTTGTTTGTGTTGTGTTTTGGTCGCCATTTTGTAATGACTTTGTGAGTTGTTTATGTATAACGTGAGTTGAAAGTCTGACTTGTTGTAGTGTTTCTTTATTGTGTGTTCAACTGTTCTAGTGTTGTGAACGTACAGCAATGTTTTGTAGACGCTAGAAAGTCGCTAATGTTTATAATGATAACTTGTGTTTTCTGTGGTTAACGAAGTTCGAAGTGAAACGTTTTCTCCGACTTTTTCAGCCTTACGTTAAAAGAATTTAGGTAAAAGAAGCTTGCGGTCTGTGGTGATCGTTTGTAAACGGGCTTATTTCTTGTAACGTTATTGAGGGAAAGTGGATGAGTAAATATCTTGTTTGTGACTTTGATTAACGCAGGAACGTTGTCGTTAGACTTTTTTGGTATGACAGTTTGCTTTGTATTCCTGGCCTGATGAGTCAATGTTTTTGTATTTTTCTGAAAGTAGCCATTTTGGTTTTAAACGTATGTATGCTAAGTTTCTTGAGTATTCTTAGTGCTTATGGTATTGTTGAACGTACGGAACGTAATTCTTTATTGTTGTTGAACGTACAGAACGTAACTCTTTATTGTTGTTGAAGGACTAACCAACGAGTGTGTGGTAATTGTAACTTTCTTGTCTGTTTGTCTTTGCCTGTCTTGTGATTGTTTATTTTTCTTGTTTTTACTTCTCGTGTCTTGTTAATGCATTTAATACTTTTGCCATGTCTAATAATTTGTTTTCTTTTCTCTTTTTCTTTCTGTTCATAAGTTTTTTACCGCAATACGTAGTATCGCAATACGTAGTATCGCATTACGTAGTACTGTAACTATATATGCATTACTGATACCTTAGTGTCAGATGTAAAATAATAAACCAGTACTTTTGCGCGTTATCGCTTGTAACCTGTGTTTGTCATTTCGTATGAACAATATGTAGTACCAGCCTCGCTCACGAAGGCGCGCACAGTAAAAAACTTTAGTTGCTGTCGCCCAGTAAAAAACTTTAGTTGCTGTCGTCCAGTAAAAAACTTTAGTTGCTGTCGTCCAGTAAAAAACTTTAGCTAAAGTAAACAAACTTAGCTGAAGTCCAGCCAAGTGAATGTAAAGAACTGTTGTTATTGATGCTCAATGAACGTAAACGTAGCTGTTGATAACCAGCAAAGGACTTTATTGTTACCTGTCACTGTGTTAGTGAACCATAGTTCAACGTAGATCAACTTGTCGGTTAGAGATCTTCCTACTCCGTATCCGGCGCATTTTTTGTGTGACTTTTGTGTATTATCCCAAACGACCCTCAGATCGATTCATTTTACTTTATAACCAGATAAACCTTATGTATGTTTTAAGTGCTTTTGAATAAGCGAACATTGTAATGGAGAAGATTCCAGCAGATAAACCATTGGAAGCTTCAGGTTATGACGTTAACGGCGATGAAGATGAACATTCTCAAAGGCCTAGGCGTGACATTAAGCCTACTGAAAAAGGTAGAGAGTACCAGATTGAGATCAAAACTAGAAACTTTGCAAGACAACGAACATTCTTGGAACGAGCAATCGGTGAGGTAGTAACAGAGCTTAACCAAGAAACTCCTAATCAAGAGTCGTTAACCAGTCAAAAACAAATTGTTTTGAGCATGTACAAGGATCTTGGTGACATAGAGAAAGGTCTTCGTAGTATTGGTAGCGGTGAAACCATTCAGGAAAGTTGGGATGATGTTCAGAGAACAGTTCAGAACATTATGTTCGACATTGATCGAGCTCTTGACAGACAAACGACTAGCGTGCAGGTGGCTAAGGAGCCTACTTCCAGGCATAGCAGTGTTACACCTAGCGTTGGGTCATCCACCCACAAGTCAGCCAGTGGTAAGACTGCCAGCCATAAAGCAGCTAGCATTACGTCAGCCATCCACAAGTCAGCTAGCCACAAGTCAGGTAGCAGGAGATCAGGTAGCCAAGTAGCTTCTCGCGCCGAGTCTCTCCGCTCTAAAAGTGTTAGCTCTGAAGACACTAAATTGGCTCTTAAACTAGAGGCTGCTTCCCTGGCCATAAAAGTGGAAGGTGACGCAATAAAGGAAGCTCAGTTTAGTGAACTGGATCTCTTACAACAACAATATGCTGAGAGAACAGCAGCTAGGCAGACTGAGGAAGCTGAGAGAACTGCAGCTAGGCAGACTGAGGAAGCTGAGAGAACAGCAGCTAGGCAGACTGAGGAAGCTGAGAGAAATGCAGCTAGGCTGATCGAAGAAACTGCTAGGCAGGCCGAAGAAGCAGCTAGGCAGGCTAAGGAAGCTAAGAGAACAGCAGCTAGGCAGGCCGAAGAAGCAGCTAGGCAGGCCGAAGACACAGCTAGGCAGGCTAAGGAAGCTGAGAGAATAGCAGCTAGACAGGCCGAGGACGCAGCTGAAGCAGCTCTTGAAGATATTAAACAGAAAAAGGCTTTGAGACAAATTCAGTCCACCGAATTGAAAATTAGCTTAAGAGAACAACAAGCTATGTTACAAGTATTGGAACAAGGTGAATCCGTTCAGCAGGATCTCCCTGATCTACCGTCAGTCGATTTGTTGAACACTAGGTTCCACCCTCGTCCTTTCGTTCCCTTGTATAGTCTTATGGCCCCTCCTCCTAACAATGAACATACAGCGATAGGAATAGGGACAGGTGCTGCCGTCATTGCTGACCAAGGAACACACCAGCCAGCCTTGGACGTCACGTCTGTTCCTGTCTGCCAAGCCGCCGTCATTGCTGACCAAAGGACACACCAGCCAGCCATGGACTTCACGTCTGTTCCTGTCTGCCAAGCCGCCAGCACCCGTGACATCTCTACTGTCAACGCTGCTGTCACCAACTTCGTCGCAGGAACCACAACGACTGAGCCACGACAGCACGCGTTACCTGTCGTGGACCTCGTCGTTGGAGTCAGCGCCTCTACAAGCGCCGCTACTACCAACAACGCCACCTATGAGGCGTACGGACCTCAACGTAGAGAGGATGTCAACGCCCCCCATCACGCCGGAACGAGCGCTCCTTTCATCCATCGGGAGCCCTCCACACCCAACTACACGACGGCTGCAACTACATCCTCCATGCGGCCTACAGCGCTGCTGACCACACTGCAGCACCCTCTCGGTGCATACACTGGTCAGCCGCCTCTGCACAACGTTGGACACTCAACGACAAGCGTCACAGGCCCTCGCCCGCCTGATCTCGACCACACAGGTTGGTCCTATCACCTACCAGAGACAAGGGAAGGTGATGAGACGCAAGAACGACACACCTACTTCCCGGAAGAACGTCACCAACGCATGGACCACAGACGTTTTCAAGTTACCCCACCCTGTTTCCCCTATGATACCCACCTACATCCCAAACCAGAGCCTTTCGTGCCCACATTCCTGGACCCACATCAGACCACCCCCAAAGTTATCTGGGGAAACGAAAACGCAAGGCCCCCTGCGTACATGAACTTTGACAAGGAATGTCATGCAGATCGTCCATTTGCCTCCTACCCCCCGTCTGCGTACTACCAACGTCCACTTGCTACTCCTGCCAAGCAGGACACTCCTATGGACTCTCTCGCCAAAACCCTATCAGACGCTCTGATGATCAACCGTTTGCCGATGCAGGAGCCGTGCATTTTTGTTGGTGACCCTCTCCAATATCCAATTTGGAGGTCGTCGTTTTCGTTCCTCATCGAGAGACAGAACATAACCAGCAGTGAGAAGTTATTGTATCTGCAACGGTACATCGGAGGTCAAGCAAAGGAGGCCGTGACCGGCTTCTTTCTGCTGAGAGAAGGTGATGCCTACGAGAGAGCCATGGAAGTGCTGGAAAATCGGTTCGGCAACTCATACGTCGTTTCGCAAGCTTTCCGGACCAAGCTGGACGAATGGACCCCAGTCAAAAGCAAGGATCCCAAGGGACTCAGAAGTCTGGCCGATTTCTTGCAGCAATGTTCCGTTGCTGCCCAGGAAGTTGGTGGACTGAGCATCCTGGATGATGCCCAGTACCTACGGAAGATCGTCGGAAAGCTCCCAGACTGGATGAGTCACAGATGGTCTAGAACAGTTGCTCGAACTAAGGTTGAAAAGAAGAGGTATCCTCTGTTCAATGAACTCGTGTCGTTCGTTACTCTCGAAGCAGACATTTCTAACGACCCTGTTTTCGGCTTGACAAGTGCATCGGGGACACCAAGAAAGTTCACAACGAACTTGTCAACCCTGACAGAGGATGTCACCGCATGTCTGCACTGTCAACTTCCGGACCATGACGCTGGGACATGTAAGGAACTCATAGAGAAGCCTCTGGTTGAGATACGAGATTTCCTGTTCAAGAACCGTATCTGCTACGGATGTCTCAGAAGTAAGGATCACCAGAGCCGTCAATGTATGCAGAAACAGACGTGCAAGAAGTGCAAGAAGGCTCATCCCACTTGTCTTCATGATGACAATTTCAAGTATCAGAACAGTATGAGTGAAACCAAAGGGGCGAGTGAACACAAGAACAATTACCGTACCTCTGCTGCTGACGTTCAAGAGCCACTGTCATCGTCGACCCCTACGGTGTCTGCTCTTAAGGCCAGCGAGGAAAACAGCATCGGTTTCACGTCTATGATCGTTCCCGTTCTCGTTTCCAGTGACTCTAACCCCAACGTAGAAGTGCTGACGTACGCACTACTGGACACTATGTCCAACGCCACTTTTGTAGTGCAGTCAGTGGCTGAAGAAGTTAAAGCCAAATCGCAGCCGACTACACTCAGGGTCTCCACACTGACTGAGGACAATGCTGTGGTCTCCGGCAGGAAGTACTCTGGATTGCGTGTCCGCTCTCCTACCTCCAGTGAGTTTGTCAGGCTCCCTTCTGCCATCTCACGACCTTACCTGTCCGTTGACCCCACGCAAATCCCCACCTCAGAGACTGTCAAAGTTTACCCACATCTCCAACACCTGTCCCCAAAACTGCCCCCTTTGTACCCTGATTGCGAAGCAGGCCTCCTCATCGGCTATGACTGCGCTGAAGCCCTCATGCCCCTAAACGTTGTCCAAGGACTGCCATTTGCAGTAGAGACTAAGTTAGGTTGGAGCATCGTCGGCAAGTCACCGCATTCCGTCGCCTTTGATGGTGTAGGCTCGTCCATGCACGTAGTCGTCAAGCCAGGATCAAGAAAAGAAGAAAGTGCAGCTCATGTCTACAAAATACAGGTGGATGAGGTATCGTGTACTGACCTACTACACGTTATGGAGAGAGACTTTGCTGATAGTGACACAGGATCCATGTCTCAAGATGATTTGAAGTTCATGAAGATCGTGAAGGAGAACGTGAAGGTCAACGAAGCTGGTCACTACGAGATGCCTCTGCCTTTTCGGCCAGAACAACCGTCTCTTCCTGACAATAGAGGTGCCGCAGTCAAGCGTCTCGTGGGACTGAAACGCCAGTTTGAGAAGAAGCCTGGGTACCGTGAAGACTATATCAAGTTCATGAACGTGATTTTGGAGCGAGGTGACGCTGAACTGATTCCCAAGAACGAAGTCGAGGTCCCTAATCGCTGGTACATCCCACATCACGGCGTGTACAACGACAAGAAGCCAGGAAAGATTCGTGTGGTTTTTGACTGTAGTGCACGTCACCTAGGCACGTCCTTGAACGATCTTCTCCTACAAGGCCCAGACCTAATCAGCTCCCTTTCCGGCGTTCTCTGTCGTTTCCGCAAGGGTCCCATAGCATTTTCCTGTGACGTGGAAAAAATGTACCACCAGTTTCACGTCTCCGAGCCCCATCGAGACTTTCTGCGCTTCCTTTGGTGGAAGGACGGTGATACGAGTGGCCAGCCGCTTGACTACCGCATGAAGGTGCACATCTTCGGGGCTACATCGTCACCAGGCTGTGCAAACTTCGGCCTCAAGCAGGTGGCAAAGGACAACGCCACAATCAGCGCCAAGGCATCAGCCTTTCTGCAGCGTGACTTTTATGTCGATGATGGACTTCAAGCCAAAGACTCTGTTGAAGAAGCAGCAGATGTGCTCATGAAGGCCAGAGAAATTTGTGAACACGGACAATTGAGGCTGCACAAGATAGTCTCCAACTCAAAGGAACTTTTAGAGTACTTCCCCGACTCTGAAGTTACGTCAACCAAGGCCACAGAACTCGCAGTTCCTTGTAGCACACCAGAAATTGAGCGGACTCTTGGCCTTCACTGGTGCACTGATGATGACACGCTGGGTTTCACTGACAACCCCAGACTGGGTCCCTCGAACAGAAGAGGAGTTCTCTCTACAATTGCATCAGTCTACGACCCCCTTGGTTTTCTGGCTCCCTTTTTTGCTGACTGGAAAATTGATCCTCCAGGAACTATGTCGCCAGGAGCTCGGCTGGGACGATCCGCTGCCACCATCGCTTCAAGAACGTTGGGAAGAGTGGCTGAAGGATCTATCCCGTCTGGGTTGCGTCAAGGTACCCAGGAACTACGTGCCCACAGACTTTGGCACCGTGAAGAATGTAGAGCTACATCACTTCTCAGACGCGTCTACAGCAGGATACGGCCAGTGTTCGTACCTTCGCTTTGAGAATCATCTAGGCAACATTCACAGTACGCTTGTAGTCGCCAAAGCACGCGTGGCTCCGCTTCGACACGTCACTGTCCCTCGTCTGGAGCTAACGGCAGCAGTACTTTCCGTCAAGATGGCAAGATTTCTTCAAGAAGAACTGGACTTTGAGAGCATTGAACATTTCTTTTGGACTGACTCTATGATTGTACTCGCTTATTTGAAGAACGAGTCCAAGCGTTTTCACGTCTTTGTCGCAAATAGAGTCCAACAAATACGTCAGTTCTCACAGGCCAGTCAGTGGAATCATGTTTCTACAAAGGAGAACCCAGCTGATTATGCATCACGGGGATTGTCTGTGAGTGACCTCATGACATCAGAGTGGTTCCATGGTCCCGCATTCTTGAGCCAGTCCCTTCCGGAATCAGATGACTTTTTCGAGATCCCAGATGACGATGTTGAGGTGAAAGTGTGCAAGGCTACTACCTCTAAAGAAGTGTCTGTTCAGTCGTTTGAGCAGATCGCCCAACGATTCTCCTCCAAGACATCTCTGATAAGAGCCATGGCTGTTTTGGTACGCAAATGCAATGCCATTAAGGGGCACCAGTCGTCTCCCCTTGAAGTGCTTGAAGTCACTGAGAAGAAGTTCATCGTATGTCTTCAGAAAGAACATTTTGAACGCCCAACGCCTTCTTTACGCAACCAGCTTCAGGCACTCAACGCTCACAAAGACACTGATGGTATACTGAGAGTATATGGTCGCTCTCAAAATTCATCATCCTCTTCAGCTGACAAGTTTCCCATACTATTACCTCGAGACAGTCACTTCTCTTTGCTGGTGGTTCAGGATTGTCATGCCGCGATAGCCCACCAAGGGAGAATGTTCACGATCAACCAAGTACGAGCCAGCGGTTTCTGGATCATTGGCATTCGTCACGTCGTCTCTTCGTTGGTGCGCCGCTGTGTTCACTGCCGATGGCATCGCTCAGGGCCAGCTGGACAGAAGATGGCCGACCTCCCTCCAGAGCGTATTGACCCATCCCCACCGTTCACGTACTGTGGCATTGACTGTTTCGGCCCATTTCACGTCAAAGATGGACGTAGGGAGGTGAAAAGGTACGGACTGATCGTGACGTGTTTTGCCTCTAGGGCAATCCACATTGAAACCCTGGATGACATGTCAAGTGATTCCTTCATCAACGCCCTACGCATTGTTGTCTCCATGCGAGGAAACATATCACGCATTTGGTGTGATAAAGGAACGAACTTTGTAGGTGCATGCAATGAGTTCAAACTGGCATGGAAGGAGATGGACTCTGAACGACTGACATCAAAGATGCTGGAAAGCAAATGTGAGTTCAAGTTCAACCCCCCTGCAGCTAGTCACATGGGTGGCGTTTGGGAGCGTCAGATCCGAACGGTACGCAGCATCCTGAATGGTCTTCTCAGAAGATCAGGCCAGCGTCTCACTACTTCATCACTTCGTACGTTCCTATACGAGGTGATGGCCATCGTGAACAGTCGACCACTGTCTGTCGAGTCATTGGAATCGGCAGATGGACCACGCCCTTTGACCCCCAACCACGTCCTCACCATGAAGTCAGGTGCCATCCTTCCGCCCCCTGGTGTGTTTGAAGATCCAGACCTGTACGCCAGGAAACGTTGGCGCTGTGTCCAGCGGATGGCAGACGAATTCTGGCTGCTATGGAAGAGCCAGTACCTTTCACTTTTGCAGAAACGTCGTGTCTGGCAACGTCCCCAGGCAAACGTACAGGTGGGAGATGTTGTTGTCTTGCATGACCAGAACTTGTGCAGATCAGAGTGGTGCATGGCTCGTGTAGTCGAAGTGATGCCGGGATCTGATGGACTGGTCAGACGAGTGAAAGTGCATGTTGGAACAAAGGCTCTAGACAATCACGGCCGTCCCACTGGTGATAGTCGCATATTAGAGCGACCTATTCACAAAATGACTGTGTTAGTAGATCGTGAAAATCACAAAGACAAAGCTGTGTAAGTGAACTGAAAGAACATTGAACTTTGGAGTGTTGTTCCAATTTGACAGTTGTAGATTGTTGCGGTTTGTTTTTATATCAGATGATGTAACAGACATTTATGGTTTAAGTGGTGCGGTTTTTTTTTATGCCGTCGAGTAATGACTAACGGCATTTAGTTGAAACGTGATGTGTTGAAACATTGAAAACGATTGAACCATAATATTGTTGTGTAAATGTTTTGCAACACAATGGTTTTGAGTTGTAAATTTGAAATGTCTAAATCTGCGTTTGTCTTCTTTTGATATAAGGAATATGTTTGTACAAAGGTTTTTGAAGGAAATTATATTAATATAATTTCCGGTGGGAGTGTGCATGCCGATGTGGCATGCATTCACCTACTTTTTGTTGTAATTACGTTTGCTCAAGTCATTGCACGATGTAAAAAGAAGTAAACCGTGTTTTTATTGTGGCACCTTGTTGTGACCCGTTTTGTGGAGCGTTAATATTTTTACGTGAAATTCACGTGCTCCTTGTTCAGTTGTTGTGACCTGGTTTTGGTCGGAGTGTCACAAACTGCGTCGTTTAGTTCTAGAACACCGTGAGATTCACGTGCTCTTTTCCGTGTTTTGATTTTGAGGTGAGCCCTGCGAATCTGCGTTGCAAGTTTTAGAATACGTGTGACTCACGTGTTTTTAGCTTTGTGATGTCAGCTAGTTCCTTGGTCTTCTTTCTGTTAAATATACCGTTTTAAGTTTTGAGCATGCACGGAGTGCGTGATCGGTTACTGATTGGTTGTAAAATAGTAGTTTCACCCGATTCTGTCTTAGGAATGTTGTTGGTTGGTCAATCCGGTGACCTTTGACTTTTGAATAACTATTCCATGTTAGGTTTTTGTTTCCATAAATACCGCTGCTTGACTCCTGTCTCGTCAGTCGATCTGAGGGTTTTAGGAAGCGTTTGGTTTTGATGTAAACGTATGAAGGTTATCAAGTGAACCAACGGAGTGTTTCTTATGTTTTAACGTCAACGTAATGTTCTTGGAGACAGTTGTTTCTCAAGTGTGAATCGTTTTGTGCCCTTCGTTTGTGAGGCAACACGTTTTGGTACTGCTGGTCAACCCACACAGCGCATAAGGTAATTTTGTTGTTACTTGTTTGTGTTGTGTTTTGGTCGCCATTTTGTAATGACTTTGTGAGTTGTTTATGTATAACGTGAGTTGAAAGTCTGACTTGTTGTAGTGTTTCTTTATTGTGTGTTCAACTGTTCTAGTGTTGTGAACGTACAGCAATGTTTTGTAGACGCTAGAAAGTCGCTAATGTTTATAATGATAACTTGTGTTTTCTGTGGTTAACGAAGTTCGAAGTGAAACGTTTTCTCCGACTTTTTCAGCCTTACGTTAAAAGAATTTAGGTAAAAGAAGCTTGCGGTCTGTGGTGATCGTTTGTAAACGGGCTTATTTCTTGTAACGTTATTGAGGGAAAGTGGATGAGTAAATATCTTGTTTGTGACTTTGATTAACGCAGGAACGTTGTCGTTAGACTTTTTTGGTATGACAGTTTGCTTTGTATTCCTGGCCTGATGAGTCAATGTTTTTGTATTTTTCTGAAAGTAGCCATTTTGGTTTTAAACGTATGTATGCTAAGTTTCTTGAGTATTCTTAGTGCTTATGGTATTGTTGAACGTACGGAACGTAATTCTTTATTGTTGTTGAACGTACAGAACGTAACTCTTTATTGTTGTTGAAGGACTAACCAACGAGTGTGTGGTAATTGTAACTTTCTTGTCTGTTTGTCTTTGCCTGTCTTGTGATTGTTTATTTTTCTTGTTTTTACTTCTCGTGTCTTGTTAATGCATTTAATACTTTTGCCATGTCTAATAATTTGTTTTCTTTTCTCTTTTTCTTTCTGTTCATAAGTTTTTTACCGCAATACGTAGTATCGCAATACGTAGTATCGCATTACGTAGTACTGTAACTATATATGCATTACTGATACCTTAGTGTCAGATGTAAAATAATAAACCAGTACTTTTGCGCGTTATCGCTTGTAACCTGTGTTTGTCATTTCGTATGAACAATATGTAGTACCAGCCTCGCTCACGAAGGCGCGCACAGTGTGTGTGTGTGTGAGTGAGTGCAATTTCATTTTCATCAATTTTGGGTAAAGTAAATTTAACATGTAATGGAAGAGTCTCTAACCTTCCTCGAGTTTTGTTCTGATTTGTGTTATTTCCCCGCAAATCGTTTTGGATTTTTTTAATGTTGTATTAATCACACGCCCAGTTAACCTGGTCAGTAGACATAACAATGTGTATGGTAGAACCCAGCCACTCCCCAACTCACTGCCTGTCATCTCTTCTTTCAAAGATAAGAAAATCTATGCAAAACTTGCCATTTTCTTTTAACTGTCAAAATTTGTAAACCCCTTTCCCTTATTTTTGGCCTCGTGTTTTACCATTCACGACCTGTTCAAAGTGTCGACCGGTGTATATAGCTTTTGTGAGTGAGTCATCAAACTGTGTCATTCTCTACCTCTTACAGACCAGGAAATGTCGACGGAAGAGTCTGACTGTGTGTGTAACTGCGGCACCATCGACCTGTATCCCATCTTGTCTTATCTTATCTCATCTCATCTCATCTCATCTTGTCTTGTCTTATCTCATCTCATCTTGTCTTATTGTCCAACAGACCAGGAGATGTCGGCGGAAGAGTCGGGCTTTGTGTGTAACTGCGGCGCCACCAAACTGTTTCTCATCTTGTATTTTCTTATCTCATCTTGTCTTAGCTTATCTTGTATCATTCTCCACCAGACCTGGAGATGTTGGCGGAAGAGTCGGACTTTGTGTGTAACTGCGGCGCCGCCAAACTGTTTCTCCTCTTGTCTTGTCTTATCTCATCTCATCTTGTCTTATTGTCCAACAGACCAGGAGATGACGGCGGAAGAGTCGGACTTTGTGTGTAACTGCGGTGCCATCGAGCTGCCCGAGACGGAGGACGAGAAAGACAAGTTCGTGGAGGATCACAAGAAAGAGGTCGAGAAGGAGCTCATCGTGCCCAAGGTCAGTTGTCATGGCAACTTTATTGTAAAGAGGGCTGTTAGAGCTGGGGGGGGGGGGGTAGCTCGAGTGGTAGGGAACTAGATTTGTGATCCTTGGGTCGCGGACTCGAATCCGGTCCGGGACGGACACTAGGGAGATTTAATAAACGAAACGTCGGGACGTTTCGTTTTGAAGTTGTGGTAAACGTCATCATTTCGGGGGTCTCTCGCTGGAAAGGTGAAGGTCAACTGAAACGGAACGTGGAACGTCAAAACGCAGTCACGTTTTCCACCCCCAAAAAACGAACAATATTTCGTCAACTTTTGTGAGTATTTTTGCACACTAACAGTTTTATTTGTTGGCCATTTTATGCATTGCTAGATTCATCAACCCTTTCACAGTCTTTCAGCGCTGAGAATGTGTTCATTGGAGGTAGACAACTGTTGTGAACTGAAATATTTTGAAGGGTGCTGATCCTGGTACATTTATCCAATTCAACTTCATGGTGAGAAAGCAAATGGCGAAGCAGAAGTAGGTCATCGCATCGAATTTTTATTCTGGCTTCGTATGTGATTTGTATAAACAAAGTCTGTGTGATTTATTTGGACTGAAAATAATCAAAGTATGCCCGATTCTGGACCACCTCCTAGGGTTTTTTTTTCCCATTCTGATCGAGGACAGACGTGATAATTTCACTTGAAGATTTATCGCCCTTCCTTCATTCCGAAACGAAACGTGAATACATCTAAATCTTGTCTGCGGCCTATGCCGTCTCGTTTCACGTTCCGTTTCGCGGGGTGACTCATTCACCAAACGAAACGAGCTGCAAAACGAAACGTGCTGTCTTTTGAATCTCCCTATTTACTTACTTACTTACTGCCTTTCACGCCTGGTGGCGTGTAGGGCAGCGACCGGGACGGACACGGGTCAACTTTATGTGCAGACCCAGAGACGGTGTCTATGTCCCACCACCGTGTCACCACATTGGCACGAAAAAGACCTCGGTCATGCTGCCTGCCATAAGGTCAGATAGCTGATGACACCTAAACACGCATACACAAGTGTATCTCAACTAAGGTCGGGGTAAAACCCGGGAACATGCTCCTGACGGCTCTGCCGTGAGGGCGTAACACTTGAATTTATCTCTCCCTGGGTTCGGGGTGGGGGTTGGGGGTGGGGGTTGGGGGTGGGGGTTGGGGCAAAGGGGGATTGTTAGATTGAGACCACCTTGATCGAATAAAGAAAAAGAACGACGGTTTTATTGAGCTAGGCCTTCTGCCCATGTCACAAAAGGAAACAAAATGTATACAAAAAGCAAAAACGAAAAGAGCAAATGAAAAAAAAATGACAACAAATATTCACAAGCAATTAAGAAAATGCAATATAATTATGCGGACATACATAATTATGTAACAACTCAGGGCCGGACGGGGGGGCAAATCAGCGAAGTGGCGAAGCCACAAGTGCGCGCCTGCAAAGCAGGCGCGCGAACTAGGCCGGGGCATGCTCACCCGGAAATTTTTTGAAAAACGGTTAAAATCTGTGCAATCTGGTGCATTCTGGGCCTTGTTTTGAGGGTTAAGAGCAGCATTGTTTTGGTGCTAAAACTAGTAAAAGTCAAAGCAAGGTACATGCTTTTTCTAGGGATGGGGTTCCGGAACCCCTGGAACCCCCCCCCCCCCCCCCCCCCCTGGGTCCGGCCCTGCAACTGTATGTTACATGACCGGGAAAGAGTTCACTTCACTTTAACTCTTACATCTGCTACAAAAACTCCGCTCTCAATGCGAACGTTTTAGATAAGTAGACAGCAAGCGCGTTAGTCTGTCTGACATCAGCCAGTAGAAGACACATTTTAAAGGCCGACGGATATGTGTGGTACTTAGCTGGAATGTACACGTCTCGCAGGTCTTTTTATACTTTATACAAACAAACAGAAAGTGAATCTCCGATTTCTGAGAGTGTGTACAAAAAGGGCAAGAAAAATTACCTTGTAATTTCTTGGAATAACGAGTAAAGAAAAAGAAGTTCCAAGTAAGTGCTGATTGAGTCACATCTGTGATGTCCAAAATGTCACATCTAAACTCTGCCAAAAAATGATTGCACCCATTTTTGTACCCCAACTAAAACATTCATGCCCGTGTCATTTCATTCTTTTTGGGGTACACAAATGGGTGAAATGATGTTTTGGCAGGGTGTATGATGTCGTCCAAAGGTCATATTTATGATATAATATGAAAAAATCCAATTGACGTGTCTATAGTCTAGAAAGTTATATTATTATTCTGATAGACACATGGGGGCATTCGGGCATCTATTCACATATCGGGCATCCATTCAATCGGGCATTGTGATTGGAAAATCTCACGCAGCATTTGAAAAGGTGTAGGCTATTGAGCCGTCACAGTCGACAGATCAAGGCACGTTTATCTAACGTCACGAAACGGGTCCGTTGTCCATTGTCTGTCGTGTTCTGCGGATCAATAATTCATGCGTACATTTCCGCCTCTTTAGATTTTTTCTGCATCACCGCATGTCAGTTTTAACACAAATGCGACACTTTCCTATGTTCCTGTACGTACCACACCGTCATAAGGCGGATATGTGCAGATCTTTGTGTTAAGGAAGTTCATTTTAAAATCCATGGCAGTTTGTGAATGTGTGTGAAATGTCCGCAGTATAAGGTGTGTGTGTGTGTGTGTGTGTGTGTGTGTGTGTGTGTGTGTGTTTGTGTGTGTGTGAGTGTGTGTGTGTGTGTGAGTGTGTGTGTGAGTGTGTGTTTGTGTGTGTGTGTGTGTGTGTGTGTGTGTGTGTGTGTGTGAGTGTGTGTGGATGTGTGTGTGTGTGTGTGTGTTCACATTTACCCTTTTGTGTGTGTTGTTATTATTATGATTATACAACTGAAAAACGAGGGGGTGGAATACTGAGAGGAACCTACAGAACTGTGCATCTTCAAACCTGACCGACTTATCTCAACATGTTATGAACTCAAAACCTTGGTAAATAAATATGAAACAAATGACGATATGCTCCCCCTCGGACCAACAAAAAAGCTGGTCTGTCAACAACCCATCAAACATCCAATATTATCTTTTATTTTTATTTTTTAGAATGGAACCCCCATTTAGGTCTCAAAAAAGCTGAGAACAACATTTCTCAAAAGGGAGGGAAAATCTTAGAATGGGGTTACAAATTCTGAGAAAACAGGCAGTGAATCATTAATGGGGGTGGGGGGGGGGGGTACTATAAATCGATTTGCATTATGTAGCCGTGTGGCAATTTCATGTACTGTTGTCCCTCTCTTTTACTCCCTGTCTATTATCTTCCCCTGACCAAAGTTGTGTCTCCCGCTAGGATTATTGTGTGTTGTAGCTAATTGTAGGTGTGTATGGAGGCTGGAGTGGCGGAGTGGCGCAGTGGTTAGAGCGCTTGCCTCTCACGCTGGAGGTCGTGGTTCGTCCCCCACTCGGGAACAAATACAAATACCCGATTTTTCCGAGCGCTCTCCAGTCCACCCAGCTGGAAATGGGTACCTGACCCTATTCAGGGCCGGGGAAGGCAAAGGCAGCGAGGGAGAGGAGATGGGCACCGCCCTCATAAAAAGCTGGCCCCCAGAAAATCAATCAATCAATCAATCAATGAGTCTTATATCGCGCATATTCCGTGGGTACAGTTCTAGGCGCTCTGCAGTGATGCCGTGTGAGATGAAATTTTATACGGCCAGTAGAAAAGTGGAGATCTCTAACATCTCTCTCCCCTACGACCAGATGGTTATGGGAATACCTTTACCTTTACCTTTTATGGAGGCTGGTTTCTTATTGGTTGATTGTTTGAACGGGTGCGCGCGTGAGTCAGAATAATAGCGTGGGCTAGAAGAGTACCCGGTGTGATTTCGAAGTGTGAAGACGTGTCAGTGTGCGTATCTTGGATTGTGATGTTTTAGTTGTAGTTGAACGATGTTTGTGTTTCTGTAATAATCAATGCAAGTAGTGTAGTTTGGGCCATTATAACTGTATTTTGGCGAAGGAGTGATTCGAGGATTGTTTACAGAGACTTTGTGTGTGTGTTCAGTTGAACAAACGTTTTAGAGCTGGGTTTTTATAAGCGAAGTGACTTTCGACCGGGATCGTAATTCAAGTTCCGACGAGTTGTGTGCGGCTGTATATTGAGGAAGGAACTACACTGCTTTCTGGTGTCTGCTTTCTGGTGTACGTTAAATAAAAGTCACGTTATCGCAACCTCTGTCTTGGCGTCTCATTTATGCTTCCTGGCCTATTTTCCCCCTTCCACTCCACCCGATCACATCATATTGTAGATGTGAAAATATGGAAAGGAAGGAGTGTGTTATAGTGTAATATAGCTATTCTGATGAACACGTGGGGGAATTCGGGGGCTGTGATTGGATGGTCTCTTCCGATCATCAAAGCATAATGCTGCGGAAGTCGGCCATTTTTCTCAATATCCAAAAGCATATTGTCGTAAACAAAGACGCATGGTTCCGGTTTCTTCCACGTGTATAAAGTACACGCATACCTCGCCAGGTTTGTTTCTGTGACTAGTCGACGGACGATGCCATTAATTTTGCTGTGTGTGTGTTTTTGTTGTTGCTTACTGTACATGACATGCATTACGTGTAAAATCCAGTTCTTTAACAGGCAACAAACCTTGCACATTTCCAGAAGCTGCAATCTGAAGCGACCTATCTCTGATTCTAGCAGACGATATCTCCAATGTTTAACACAAAATCAGCAAACTCCTGTCACATAGAACGTCCATTGTACAGTGCAATGTTGAAATGAAGTTACCGGTCTGAAACATTTAGTCGTTTCTTCTGAGACAATCCTTGTTCTCTTATCATCTACAGATTTACCGCAGTCTTCACCACGCGAATTCCTAACAGAAGTCAGACTTTCGAACATACAATATACGTAGGCAAGCATGATACGTCATGACGTCATATGATTCCTAGCATATTGACGTAATGCCAAACATCCGGTTATCTCGAGTTTTCTCCGTAATACATGTCCGTGGGTTTTTCAATGTTCGGTTATTTCCGTGGCTTCATGCGGAAAGGGAACCGTCGTCTGCAATCAACGACATGGACCATTCTGGTACTTGTTGCTGACAAAAACATGATTTTAACACAGAATTTAATGTCAGAATAGCTATATAAACGCTATTGTGTTTTCATCGTAGCAATAGGGTCCGATATTTAGACTCGAACAAGTATAATGCGACTCGTCTTCGACTCGTCGGCATTATACTTGTCTCGTCTAAATATCGGGCCCTATTGCTACGCTGAAAACACAATAGCTGGTATAGCTGAGTGCAGTGACCTACAATCTTTCTGATGTCTTGGTCTTCAGGCATGAGAATCTTCCTCCTTTGGAATGAATTTTTCCTTTTGAACCTCTACAGGTTTTCATGTCCAATACGTAAAACAGCACATTAAACTGATTTCGAAGCTGTAAGCTCCTAATATGCAAACTAATGTTGCCTTCTTTTCCTACATCAGGCTTATTGGAAACAAATAAAATGTTGTGTTACAGTGGAACCTCCTTTTTTAGACCCCTAATTCAAACTTTATTTCGTCCTTGTTGACATTTTTGTTACTATTCTCATCTCTTGGGCTTGCAGGAAACTCTGTCAGCCACCGTGCGTAAGAAGGAGAGCGCACCGGACGAGCGAAAATCCTCAACCAGTATCGGCTACCTGGGAATCACCATGATGGCGGCGGTCTTCGGCGGTCTGGTGCTCATGGATCTTACCTCCCTCCTCGCTCACATCAAGATGGCCCTCACCAATGTCAAGGGCGTCTTCATCAACGAGGAAGAAACCAGTGACGCGTAATAGGGATGTGATGACGTCAGAGAGGGATGACGTCAGAGAGAGAGCGATGATGTGGAGGTTGCGTCAACGTGATAATCGGGGTTTAGGGAGAGGACGGTGAAAGGGGACAGGGGGGAGGGGGGAGTGGGTTATGACGAGAATAATACTGAGAAGTTTAAAGGGAGAGAGAGGGAGGGGGGGGGGGGGGGGGGGTTGAGGGTTTAAAATAAGGGGGGGCGGTGGAGATAGCGGATTATGAGGGGAGGAGCGTGTGTGCTATGACGTGAGTTAAATATCAGTGTAAAAACGCCAGATACTGACGAAAATGATACCTGGGTAAAATACTTGGAATCTGAAACAAACAAAATACTCGTGTTGACGATAAGTACATACTATAGGCTGCAACTATGCCATATATGACGTCATTTTCGAAGCGGCATTATGACGTACATCATACCAGCGTGAAATTAATACAGATGACAGGCCTACTATTGTCAGGACTTGAGATTAGTATAAGGACGCTAGCTTTCAGATGTATAGGTCGGTAATATGTTTTAGTGCAGATGGGGATCTTGTATATATATATATACTACAATACACAGGTGTGCCCACACACACACACAAACACACACACACACACAGAAGCCGTATATATATATATGTATATTTATATCTATAAATATATAGATAGATGACAGTGTATTTTTCGCGTGGCTATAAATTGATTCGCCTTTTTCACTTTTACAGTAAGGACAACTTACGGGTACATGCAAGGAAAGCCCACAACTTCTAAGGCGAACAACTCTGCAGAGTCTGCTGTGAAGGGCGACGGTAGTCTCCCTGTCACAATCGACCCCCTTTGAATGAACTTAAATCCCTCCCAGGTGGAATGGGAACAGCACGAAAATGATTCAGTGACCAAAACACCACAATCACCTTTGAAGGCGAAGTCCACTCAAACGGAATTGAGAATAACTGTTATGGCTTCTCGAAGGAAGGCCTGAACATACTGAGACACCAAAGCCGCTAGACCACATCACAAACAGAACTCTACAATCCACAGGTGTTGCCCACACACACACACAAACACACACACACACACACACACACACACAGAAGCCGTATATATATATATGTATATCTATATCTATAAATATATAGAGATAGATGACAGTGTATTTTTCGCGTGGCTATAAATTGATTCGACCTTTTCACTTTTACAGTAAGGACAACTTACGGGTGCAATCGTGACATTCTAAAAAGAGTAACGTAGTAACGGGAATATGGATTGACGCCACACGAAGGAAGGGAGATAAACGCTGAAAACACTGGAGAAGATAAGGAAGAGTTACTGGGAATGGATCCAGAGAAAAACAGAGAAAAACCAAAATCGGTTCAGCGCTGCGCGCTGAGAGCACGTGTTGAAATATCTCATCGATGAGGTTGTGTCCGGGGTGTAGCTGAATACGGTCTCCAAATTTGAAAAAGATCCACCGAGAACTTTGGCTTGGCATCGCGGACACACACACACACACACACACACACACACACACACACACACACACACACACACACACACACACACACACACACACAGACAGACAGACAGACACAAGTCGTAAATATATATATATATATATATATATACATTTTATATAGCAGTTGAGAACGGGGAAATTCGTCGAAGAAACCGGGCATTTTAGTATGCGCGTTGTAAACAAATTGCCTACAATGACCCACAAAGATCGCTTTCACTAAGAACACTACATGGTGTGCTATTCAATGTTTTGGCCTGTTGTGAACAAATAGCCACCAATAAACTACAACCATCATAACAAATAAATGCATGCAATGTACATAATGAAATGTGCGTCGTTTCGGAAATTAACGGCATTATGATTATGAAGCACAATCTTTTACTCTGCTTGCAACACGGCTGTTTTTGTCAACACGACCTGAAATGTGAATGTGTAGACCATGTATTTTGTGTGTGTTGTTTCGTCGCTTACTCTCTCTCTCTCTCTCTCTCTCTCTCTCTCTCTCTCTCTCTCTCTCTCTCTCTCTCTCTCTCTTGCTCTGTTTGTGTCTCTCTCAGTCAAGCACACACACACACACACACACACACACACACACACACACGCACATTCTCTCTCTCTCTCACACACACACACACACACACACACACACTCACACACACACACACACACACACACAGTACACAGCACACACACACACACACACATACACACACACACACACACACACACACACACACACACACACACACACACACGTACATTCTCTCTCACACACACACACACACACACACCGACTTCCTCTCTTTCACACCACTATGTTCTACCATCCCGCAACACTCATAAAATAAATGTACTGAAACGAGCATACGGACAAATACCCACTTATCCTACTCTGTCTGAAGATTCTTTCTCAGCAAAATATTGTTTCACCAATGACGAAAGGATCAAAAACTAAGCAGAATTCTGGTAGGGGAAGATGGTACTAGTCCTTTTTTATATATTTTTTTTAGGATTGTTTGCCAAATAAATACAACTGAAAATGAAGACGAGAGCCTGACGGGTTGAACTGTTTACTTAAAGTATCAAATCGACATTTGTTTTGTTCTATTTACACCGTTCGATACGGTTTCTGTGGATACCAGATCGATGACTTTAATCACAGTGCGAAAATGCATAGTGCAGCGTTTGAAGTTTTCCTCAGTTTGAGCTACAACGCGAGTTTTAAAGTGCGTTAGTGTGTTTCTTCTGTGTTCAAAACAATACAAACAAACTACGAATGGATTATAATTATGGGTTTTATTTCAAGCGGTATTGCGATATTTTCCACCCACCAATAACACACACACTGCTGAAAAGTGCACGCACTTGTGCACTCACGCACGCTCTTGCGCACACACACTATCTCTCTCTCCTTATATCTGTCTGTCTGTCTGTCTGTCTGTCTGTCTGTCTGATGTATGTCTCTCTTTCTCTCTCTCTCTCTCTCTCTCTCTCTCTCTCTCTCTCTCTCTCTCTCTCTCTATCTCTCAAACACACTCTCGCGCTCCCCTACCCTCCCCCTCCCCCTTTCTCACGGGTACCGATATTACTTAACGGTCACATCGATTTTTAATTATTTCATTCTTTAAATTTGTCTAACTTACAATGTTTTTCTCTAGTTTGATAACTACTTTTGTTGTGTCCATATCATGCAGTTAGTGTTAATAAATGTACATGTGCATAATTCGCTGGAGGTAGATGAACGTAACTCCTAATACCTTAATCGTTACAGCCACCTAAACTTGGCCAAAAAATTATTGTAACAAATTTCGCACCAAAATATGGTGTGATTTTTGGTCGATTTTTTTATTGGGCCCTTCCGTCCTTGTCAGGTCGATTTTGAGGGTACCCCTATTTGAGCGGCGGTCACTTGATCCCTGTAAAAGATATCTTTAATCCAAAAAGTGATCCTGAT
Source organism: Littorina saxatilis (assembly GCF_037325665.1). NCBI lineage: Eukaryota > Metazoa > Mollusca > Gastropoda > Littorinimorpha > Littorinidae > Littorina > Littorina saxatilis. The sequence goes on along the minus strand of NC_090250.1, from coordinate 17,313,250 downwards.
AGTCAAGTTAACGGCCTTAACTGGCATATCAAGTTGTAATGAAATTACACGGGAATTAATCCTTAACTTTTGGTGCGAAATTTGTTGCAATAATTTGTTTGCCAAGTTTAGTTTCTCTCCAGGCTGAAGAAAACAAAAATCGCTGCTTAGTGATTTGGTCGCGGGGGCGGGGGTAGGGGTATTTTTAATTTGACACGAACGATAACATTACAAATATCCGTCCAAAATGTTGAGAAATCAAAGACTGCTGACGAAATCGAGTATAATGTGTGTATGTTTAAGTCGTTACTTTTAGTTATGTTGTCTTTCATGAAACACATTTTGTATTGCTGAAAACATTTGTACATAGACGCTAACAAGTCTGTGATGCATAAAATTTAATGAAGAAATCTGAGATTATACTTTTAATACTGTTACTTATGAAATTATCTTTTTTGCTCTTTCTTCGTTCATTTTTGCGTGCTTAAAATACACAAGGGAAACTTTTTACTGTACATAGTTAGATTGAAATATTATTCTTGGTGTACAGTTGAGCCTTACGTATTTGCTTGATTTAGTTTTAAATTCATTCTGTATTTATCTCAGCGATATATGTTGGGTTCAAGGTTAATTATTTTCGTTCCATTAAAAACAAAACAAAAAACCCATTCTTATGTACGCCGTCATTATCATAGTTGAGTGAATTTGTGTGTTTTTGTGTTTTCACTCGCTGAATTGTCAATTATTGGTTTTGTTCTTTGCAGGATTTTTCTTCGTTGTGCTGCTTTATCTCATCGCTAAATCGATGAGCTAATTAAGTCCGAAACTGTTATCTGTCAATAGTTATGTGGGGGAAGTGGTAAACAATAAACATTTTGTTCAAGACTTTTCTGTTTTTGTGTAGATGTTTTTCTTTCTTTGCATCTAATTCTTTTTAATTTCTGGTTTCATTTTCATTTTCATTCCCAAATATAGATGTAGTTTTGTTTTTTCTAAGCCTACTTTTAAGATGAACTGTTAAGACTGTTTCCTGCATACTGAATTGATCCAGATAATGTTACTTGGTTGTACACGTCGTAAGTAATTTAATGCACTGTTTTTCTTTCTTTTTATCTTTCATTCTATTCGTTTTTCTTGTTGTTGTTGCTGTTGTTGTTGTTGTTGTTGTTGTTGGTTTTGTCTTTTTTTTCTTAGTCTTTACCATGCAGCTTCTGACATTTTAAACTTTTTTCTTTTTTTCTTAATCTTACCGCACATGACCACGCAAGTTGTCGACTTGGCTGGAACAAAAAGAAATGTTTCACAGTAAAACTTTCTTTCTATCTTGAGCGTAACTGCTATTGTCCATTGACCGGGCTGTGATCTCAGCATTTTCTTTGTTCTCAGCCTGAGCCGGTACCTGTCAGTTCACTGGAGCGTGTCGCTGTGACACTGCTGGCGGCGCTTCTTTCCAATTCCTCTCAAATACTGCTGAAGCCCTCTTGATCTTTGTTAACACATTGGAAAGCATTTAAGGACTAATAGGAGTTTATTGTCCGTAGAAATGGGCCTATGGTGTTATGGAAGTTTTGCAGGCTGTGAAGCGAAACGGACAAGTAACTGTGGAATAATTTCTTTGCAAAGCGACGGGTGCTGAAATAGGTTGGGAGGGGGGGGGGGGTGTAGGGAGGTGGTTGAACTTCATTTACTGTTTCTTTTCTTTACACACAACAACAACAACAACAACAACAACAACAACAACAACAACAACAAACGAATTTTCATTTCCATGGGTGGGAGCCCAAAATTGTTCCAAGACTGAACTTTTTTTAAGGCCGGGGTCCAGGGGCCGCCAAGGCCCCGGCGGGGTCCAGGGGCAGCGCCCTGGTGGGGGGTCCAGGGGGGCGAAGGCCCCCGGCCGAAAACGAATTTTATGAATTTAAAAGGGTTTCTCTGGCCTCTCCTGAGTTTAATTCTGATAAATAAGAACCTTGTTGGAGATACAAAAAGTAACAAAAACTAAAAATTTTAGGGACCTGGCAAGCATTAGAAACAACAAAAAGTGCACTATCAGTCCATTTGGCATAACACAGTATGAGATGACTATCAATGAGGGCGCAAAAAAAAAAAAAAAAAAAATTGTCAAAATTTCTCTGAGACGGAAATCCGTCTGAGACGGAGGAACTCCCACCCATGATTTCTCTGTTAACCTTTTTATCTTTCCGCCCAGCTTTGGCGCCGAAAATTCCCTGCTAAAATTTGTTTCTCTCACTTGTGGTTTTTTTTTTTATCCCACTCTCAAGTTTTGATCATTTTCTTTTCGTAAAACTTCGAATGTTTCTGGCCACGTCACGCACGTGCATCATGTGTGTGAGTATGTGTGTGTGTGTGTGTGTGCGCGTGCGTGCGTATGTGTGTGATTGTGTTTGTGTGTGTGTGCTTGTGTTTAACTGTTGTCGCTCTTTTTCAAGACTACCCCAGAAAAACGTACCACGTGATGTACACACAACTCTGGATTTTTTCCCCAGCTGCGTTGTACGCTATCCTTATCAGCAACATTTTTGGCTGTGGCTACATCCACGGGTCCGTGCCTCGAGTCCCCCATGCTAAATCCACGTCACTGACAAGGGACGCTACTCTTTCCCAATATTTTCCTGCTTTCGGTTCGGCACTTAACAGACATGACTAGGACGTCAGCTGTAAAATATCAATGTCATAATTCCATGTTTAGACTTTATGAGCAGTATACAGCGTTCTCTGTGGTGACATTGCAACATTGCAGCCCCCCCCCCTGAACTTGAACTTGCATGTTTATTCGGGATTTGCACTTTCCTAGTTTGCGGTGATTTTTGATGCAGTGTGAAGCATGTGTGAGGGCCCCAAAGGGTTTAAAATCGTGATCGTGATTGGCGTTTTTTGACCTTTCTGTGACCGTGATTGCCGAAATTTCCATTTCTGTGATCGTGATGGGACTTTGCCCGTGATCCGTGATGACAAAAAAATCAAGTCTCGTGATCGTGATCGTCATTTGTTTTCGTGATCGTGATGGGCATTATTGCAAAGCATTTTATTTTCAACGTACATTTTTCACAGCTGTATCACTCTATGATCCTCTATTCGTCAAGGAGCCAATCCTGATTGAAGGGAAGCAACAACATATTCAGAAATATGATTTTGACAGCGATTGCTTCCCTTTAAGAGAACTAATCACACACAAAAAAGAGATCCAATCAGAAGGCGAATTGCAAAAGTCTGCCAAACTTCATCCAATGGAAGGGCTTCGTGCTAAAGCCTTTTGAGTGCATTCAGTCAAATTCGAATTCGAAGATCAAAAATGGCGTGCAGCGGTACTGTCATCGAACCTCTTATATTTTGTGGATTCAAACCAGACCAAAGCAGGCGGCGAGAATGCCTTCCTTGATGGAAAGGTCAGGCTACGGGTACGTCTTTCCGAAGACGAAATGTCAAGGTATGTTGATCTATTCAGGGCCGGACTAGGTAAGTACTAGGGGGGGGGGGGGTTACAGATGGGGGTCCAGGGGGCAAAGCCCCTTGGTGGGGGTCCAGGGGGCGAAGCCCCCTTGGTGGGGGTGAAGCTGAACGTTTTTTTATGTTTCTGGAGGGAAAGGAAGCCTCTCCTTGAACGAAAAAGGTAAATTCGACAGCAAGCTGTATAGGCAATGAAGAAGAATTGAGATTGTAAGGCCTAAAAAAAAAATAGGTGTGGTTACGATAACCTCACCTACCCTATTTTTAGGGGCCGACCCCATAACTTTTTATTACATTTGTCAAAAACCACACCAAAAAACCCAACAAAACGAGTGCAGAAAACGCAATGAAAGCGAAAGCGCTTGAGTCGCACACTTATTACCCTGTCAAGTAGGTTTAATTTGTATACATTAGAAAAAAAGTTTAAAAAAAAAGGGAGTGATTGCCTACCTTCCTACCCTTTTTTTTGTGGCTATGTTACCGTAACCACACCTATTTTTTTGGGGGGGGGCCTAAGGACTCATACTTTTCATCACAAAAATCGTTGAAGAAAAATGTCTTTCGAAAGGGGGTGAGAGGTGCAATTTCTCCTCGGATTTCATGAAGATCCAGATGCAACCCCCCCCCCCACCCCCTCCCTCCCCCACAAAACAAAAAATAAACAAAAAAAGCGTTTGGGAGGTATGCTTAAGCCGGGGGGGGGGGGGGGGGGGGTTGCGCAACCCCTGTAACTCCCCCCCCCTAATCCGGCCCTGTCTATGTTGCTCTATGACTGTTCTGAATGTAGGCAAAGATCTTGAAATTTGTTCAAGATCTTTGAGTTTGATTGAGATCATTGACATTGTCGACATTGCCACGTCCGGCTGTCACTCGCTCAGTGTAACCTCGACTGGCTCGAGTCTGCGTGTAGCCAAAACCGAAACTAGAAATGTGTTTTTCATCCCAGCAACGTGGACACGCTTGGCATAGATTCTAATTGTCGCTTCTTTACATTAAGCTTGGATTTATTTTAGCGCCTGTAAACTTATCAACAATGGGTTAAATTCAGGAACTATGGCGGGGAGACGTGCCAGTTTGGGTCACTTGATCCTCATGTCAAAGTCTATCAAAGTCATGTTCGTTGGGGATTTTGTTATTATAAACTCTACCATCACACATACATGTAATTGAATTTCAATCCACCCAATAGTTTTTGAGAAAATGGGATTAAAAGATTTAGCTCTGGAAATGTGAAATTGTGCAAGTATATATTCATGTGTGTGAGTGAGGGTGTGGGAGTTGAATGTGTATGAGTGTATATTCCTTCACCCACCTTCATGATTCCTAGACTGACCTTTAGTCAGGATTATAGACTCTACCATCACACATACATGTACTTTAATTTCAATCCACCCAATAGTTTTTGAGAAAATGGGTTTATTTCATTTTCATTTTCATTACTTTATTGTCCCATCGCTGGGAAATTCGGGTCGCTTCCTCCCAGTGGAAAGCTAGCAGCAACGGTGTCGCGCTACCCAGGTGTCTGCGTGTTTAGGTGTATTCAGCCACCTGCACTTATGGCAGAATGACCAAGGTCTTTTACGTGCCATTGTGATGACACGGGGGTGGGACATGGCTTCCGTCTCTGGGTCTGCACATAAAGTTGACCCGTGTCCGTCCCGGCCCGAATTCGAACCTGCGACCTTCCGATCACAAGTCCAGTGCTCTACCAACTGAGCTACCGAGAGAGAGAGAGACAGAGACAGAGACAGGCAGAGACAGAGAGAGTCAGTTCTTCAAGATTTAGCTCTGGAAATGTGAAATTGTGCAAGTATATATATATATTCATGTGTGTGAGTGAGGGTGTGGGAGTTGAATGTGTATGAGTGCAGGGGCGGATTAGGGGAGGGGGGGTTACAGGGGTTCCGGACCCCCCCCCCCTGGCTGTCAAAAAAAAAAAAATTCATACTAACTTTAAAAGAAATAATGAGTGGCTGCTGACACCAGTTGATCATGTTTAAAATCAAGGATAAGCCATCAATTGTTCATAAAATAGCTAAAACTCTTCAGCTTCTAGGGGGCTAAGCCCCCCAGACCCCCCAACGGGGCCTTGCCCATGTACCCCACAAGGTCTACCCCTGGACCCCAGGTTGTACCCCCCCCCCCCCCTCTCTGGCTTAACTGCCCCGCCCCTGGAGTGTATATTCCTGTGAGTGTCTGTATGAGAGAGAGAGAGACTCAGAGAGCGAGAGAAAAAACAATGAAAACAACATTCTTGTTACTGATTACAAATCATGATATGTATTTCTATGTGTGAATGAAAGAGAATTAAAAAAAAAATAATAATAAAAAAGTGCAACAGTCTGTGTTGAATAAACAATAGATCCAGAGGAGCGAATAACTGTGTGGTTGTGTTTACTTTGACACGTGCTTTCTGTAACCTGCAACTCAGGTTTACCGTGACCGTGATTTGCCACTGGTGTTCGTGATCGTGAAAACAAAAATCAAGGTAACTGTGATCGTGAAAGCTAAAATTTCCCTTCCCGTGATCGTGATGATACCCCCCCTTTGGGGCCCTCATGTGTCGATTGTTCAAATACATTTAAGTGAATGTTGTCAACGTGTGGACTAAAGCTACCAACCGGAAGATGAAGAATGATGTATTGGTCTTCCCTATTCGCTAGATTGGTGCTGAGGGGCTGAACTCCGTAAGTCACAACTGTCCACAGTACTCCCATGATTTTGAATTCACCATTTTTTGCTCTCTTAAAATCTAAGAAGATCAAGCGGTCGTTCAGCAATGAGTTTGTGAATTCAGTTACTTCTCTTTATTGTTACAAGACCCAACACAGGGTCTGTTATTTTATGAAAACAAATTGCAACACAAATTGATTCTTCCTCCTCCTCCATCTCAACAATATGGCGCCAAGAGTCCCGAGTGCCAACGCGAGGCTTCGACTGCCGAGTGATTCCGAACGATTCCGAGATTCCGCGGAAATGACGTCACTGACGTGGATATAGCATGGGGGACTAGAGGCACGGACCCGTGGATATAGTCACTACCAACATTTTTATCTTCCCAGACTTTTTGTTGCTATTTCAAATCGTTGCTTTTGATTTGTTTGTTTGTATTTTTTCTTATAAAACAGTATGGAATTATCCGTTGTTTTTGGATTGTTTGTTTGTTTTCTTTGTTGTTGTTTTATCTGTGAAAGTTAGTGAAATTTATTTTTTACTCGACCTTTGTTCATGTCGTTGTTCTAGCTGAATCAGTTGCATTTGGATGTTAACGGGAAAGGAATACAGGATGCACCTTATAGCCTATAATATAGGTGTTCTAAAACGTTTGTTTTTAAAATTCCTAATCTCTCTCTCTCTATATATATATATATTTCTCTCTCGTTGTCTCTCTCTTATAAACATGTAGCAGTAGTTTTCTTTACTTGTTTATTCTTTAGCCATTTTAGACTAGTCCCCCTCTTTAGGGCGAGGGCCAGATGTAAAAAAGCAGATCACTGATTTCTTTATTACCCTCGTTAAATAAAGAATTGTTCTTGTTCTTGTTCTCTCCCTGTGTCTCTCTGTCTCTATCTCTCTCCGTCTCACTCTGTCTCTCTCTCTGATTAATAACGTTGTTTGGTTGCGGGACAAGTACTGCTAACTGCTGATTGTTGCAACATGAATAAGTGTTAGAGATTTGAGGGATTAAATGAACCATGTTAATTGTTATTTTGTGATAAAGATGCCGCGCTCTTTACTATTTGTATCGGCTATACACATCTTTCCGTCCAAAGCAATTTGATAAAATGTTTTAAATATTGTTAGGGACAAAAAGTGAACATGCACCTGAATATTTATATCCCCTTTTCATGGTACATATGGGCAGCATTGATAAAGCACCCAGCAAATTCAGTGAATACCTTGCATTTTGAAATGCGCTGTTTTTACTCAGGCTTTTTCTTGTTGCAAATGTGCTAAATGCATCAGAATTGTACTGACTGGTTCCTCAATCTTTTCATTTTATTTTATTTTTTCTTTATTGAGGAAATGTTTTATTTGTTGTCTTGATTAGTATTTTTCTCTCTCCCTTTATCATCTGTTGTTTTGTGTGTGAAAAGATGCATTCAAAATGACAACTAGATTCAAAATGATCAATATTTGACGAAGTTTACAATCCAAAATGTTTGTGATTTAATTTTCAGAATTGTTATTAAAATCTTTTCACACCATCATTGCGCTGTATTGACATGTGTTTTCTGTGATAACCATAGTGTGTTTGTGTGTGTGCATGCATGTGTGTGTGTCACGTGTGTGTGTGTGTGTGTGTGTGTGTGTGTGCGTGCGCGTATGTGTGTCAGAGAGAGGCATTTGTGTATGTTATGCATTGGGTGAGGGGAGGGTGGTGGTGGTTAAAACAGAACTTTAATTGATTTACAATATAGTGATGTTTGCACATAGACGACATTGTCACAAAAGTTTCATTATAACGTAGTTCTGTTTAAACTAGAAACCGCCCTCTTTATACACACTGTGACCAAATCATCCTACACGAGAGAGAGAGAGAGAGAGAGAGAGAGAGAGAGACAGAGAGAGAGACAGAGACAGAGACAGGCAGAGACAGAGAGAGTCAGTTCTTCAAGTTATAACCCCCTTCAATATCACCTTCATAATACAATACACAGTAAACGCAAGCCAATAGCATGTATCACATTGAATTTATTGTCCATTCCTCACGTCAAGAACCTTAATCTATGGCTCATTAACCTCTTACACATCAACTTCGTCAACATCAATCTTCATCTCCTATGCAATAGGAGCACTTTTGTTGTGAAATGTTAACTAAAAGAAACAAACCCACACACAAATATGGCTCATAACAACACTGAGTTGAAACAAAGTTGAGATCGTTTGTATTCATGGCGTCGCTATAATTTCCCTCCACTCTAAGACTCACTTTTTTTTTAAGACCTTTTTCTCTCAGATTATTAGGGGGGGGGGGGGGGGTGGTGGTGGTGGTGGTGGTCTGAAAAGTGTAGGGTATAACTGTATTCTGGGTAACTGTAAGCTGGCCTTGGTTATTTTCTAGTAAACATTTCCCTGTCCATGTCCGTCCTAAATTTTAGAATGAAAATGAAATAATTATTTGTGACGAGCAAACAGTTTTCAAATAAAACAAAAACACTGCAACTGCTATGAAATTTGCTCCTGGAGCTATATGCCTCGACTATATTTTATTTAATGACCGAAGTATATTTATTGATTTATGGAACAGATGTTCAACCGATGATGACAGAAAACAACAGTTTTGAATTGATCCCTGCGACATTGTACAACCGTCAGTGGACCAACAACAAAATGACTACATCTTCAAACTCTGGACTAATATGTACAGTGAAACCTGTACTTTAGGAACTTGTTTCCCATGACTTTCACTTCATAAGTTCTGTACAAATACCTCACCTATAAAACTCCTTCCCTGCATAATAAGTGATCCCGAAGTTGACTTGACAAAATCTTTTTACCAAAACTTCAAGGGCAAATTTTTGTGCAGCGAGCTTCGTGAAGTAGACTGCACAAAGTCTGCTTCGTCCAACTAATATCCGGCTTTAGGCCTTATTTTCTCACATTATTGTAAGTCTTACAACAGATGTTTCCCTTTGTTTTAATGTTGATTCCATATCTTACTGATTTGTAAATCTGCAAAGCCCAGACAGTAACAGTCTCATGTACAACTTTAGCATCAGATTGGTCTTGAGATAACAACCTTAAAACTGAGAAAAAAAAAATCACTATTCAAAACACCTTCACAATGAACAAAATGATGAACCCAAGGACTACTAGTCATTGAACAACACATTCAGCCATGAACACGTACACCAATAATTTCAGTAATTTCAATCAATTCCAACGAAAAATGCAATCAATTCTTTTTCGCCGCTAGTTTCTGGAACGGCTCAGAATGAGACAAACCTCACGTCATTTTTTGTACACACACACATCAACAGGGAAGCAACAAAAAAAAAAAAAAAAAAAAAAAGACAGTACTTACTCGACATGCCTGCTCATTAAGAGAACAGTGATATTGGGTTGATCTCTAACATTCGTTGCAAACACATGATATATGTAGCTCATGGTGTTTATTTTTCTTTATTTGTTGTAAGTCTTGGAGTTTTTAGGAACACATAGTGGAGAAGATTTTCAAACAAGAAAGTATACCTTTATAAACAGGGAGAAGTCTAAAATCAAAGGGTCTACGTCTAAATAGAAGGTTCCAGTCCGGGAACAGACTACTTCCAATTCAGTAGGGGGGCGACTATCCTCAACCCGGCGGGTCCCCAGGTGGCGGATAGGGGAACGGCCCCCAGATATGGGGGCCAGCTGCGAACATAGAATAAGCAGTCCCGGACCAACTAGCGGTGTCTCTACCAGGACGGGGTGGGTTGGTAGGTGGCACTGACTACCCTATAAATGCCCTACGTGTCCGATGATGGTTACACCATGCGAGTAAGAGCCGCATTAAAAGCTCTAGCCCCGGGGTGAGACATTCGGTAAGAAATCCCCCATGTGTTCCCAGGGTTAGGTTTTTGAGCCAGGAACTAAGGGCGGGGTAACCCTGAAAGAAACCGAAGGGCTGAAGTCGGAGGATCTGGGCCAACAAGCGCACCTTAACAACCACAGATCCACGCAAATCGCAAAAGCGAACGACAAGAAGAAGAAGAAGGTTCCAGTGGGCAGCTACAAACCGTTCTCAGCGACAATACAATTCCAAAGGACCAAGCAATTTGCACACAAGACTTTCACACTGATGCACAATTAGAGCCAAGAATTATCATCAAGATAAATTATCATCAAGATAGATTATCAACAAGATAAATTATCATCAAGATAAATTATCATCAAGATAAATTCAGTACGAAACAGACAAGAGGCAGATTAAGACAATCACTTAAGGGGAGAAAAAGCACCAGTTCAAGTTCGGTCGAGTGGTTTTAAACAATTATTTTGACAAAAGGGAGAGGCATTGGTGAGAAATTAGTGTAAATTCAAAAATGAGTCTGTGCCAGAACAATTTAAAATCTGTCATGTATGTTCCAACACCACACTGACAACTCTTACTAATGTTACAATGACGTCTCTATTTTAAGACTTTTCATCTGACTTTTCATCTGAAGACCCTCTATATTTTAAGACCTAGCTGTTTTCTACAAATTTCTCTTTCTTCATCGGTAGTCTCTGAATTCACATCCATAATTATGACCAATTTTCTGAAATGAACACACGGAATGAACACTCCTACGACAACAAAACTCAATAACGAAATCAGGTCAGGAATGACACCCGTAAATCTGGAAAACTATAGGGTCTTAGTTAAAAGAGAGTAGGTCTTAAACCTTGGGTCTTAAAAGAGAGTAGGTCTTAAACCTTGGGTCTTAGTTAAAGAGAGTAGGTCTTAAACCTTGGATCTTAGTTAAAGAGAGTAGGTCTTAAACCTTGGGTCTTAGTTAAAGAGAGTAAGTCTTAAACCTTGGATCTTAGTTAAATAGAGTAGGTCTTAAACCTTGGATCTTAGTTAAATAGAGTAGGTCTTAAACCTTGGATCTTAGTTAAAGAGAGTAGGTCTTAAACCTTGGGTCTTAGTTAAAAGAGAGTAGGTCTTAAACCTTGGATCTTAGTTAAAGAGAGTAGGTCTTAAACCTTGGATCTTAGTTAAAGAGAGTAGGTCTTAAACCTTGGGTCTTAAAAGAGAGGTTCCACTGTCACAGAATTCAAGTCTTGTCATTCTTTTTTTTCTTTATTTGGTGTTTAACGTCGTTTTCAACCGTTCAAGGTTATATCGCGACGGGGAAAGGGGGGGGGGGGCGGAATGGGATAGAGCCACTTGTTAATTGTTTCTTGTTCACAAAAGCACTAATCAAAAAATTGCTCCCGGGGCTTGCAACGTAGTACAATATATTACCTTACTGGGAGAATGCAAGTTTCCAGTACAAAGGACTTAACATTTCTTACATAGTGCTTGACTAAAATCTGTACAAACATTGACTATATTCTATACAAGAAACACTTAACAAGGGTAAAAGGAGAAACAGAATCCGTTAGTCGCCTCTTAGGACATGCTGGGGAGCATCGGGTAAATTCTTCCCCCTAACCCGCAGGGGGTAAGTCTTGTCATGTAATCATCCCCCCAAAAAATATCACTGGCATCTCCAAATCCCGAAGAAATACAGAACTATAAAAGTCATAAAGCCAACCATGATGTAAAACCTAGAAGCGCATGTAGCAATCACCGGAGAATATGCAATAAGAAACAGCAGTCAGAGAATGTGCCAACAAACCAAGAATGTGTTAAACAAATTAGAATATATGTTAAAGACATTAAAAGCAGGCCGTGAGAAGTAACTTAGTAAGATACAGCAAAAACTAAGCAACATTTATGTTCATGATGGAGAGTAAGGTTAAACAAAAAAAAGTCAAACAATACAAAAATTAGCAGTATGAGTAAAAGTTTTCAGAGATTCATAGAGAAGAAAAAAAATCACAGCAAAAGTGTACAAGGGTGTATCATTTGTCAGGATGAGTATTACTACTTCAAGGTGTAATATCTGTTCTTTTAAAAAAAATGAACAAAAATACAAACAAAAATAAACAAGAAAAATGGTGTAACCTTCGTCAGAATGAGTATCCATTTATTGGTGCAAGTCCTTTGCTGGTTTGAAGTCAGCAAGTCTTTCTGTTATACTGTACTAATAACCAATTTCTCAGAAACAAATAAACAAAGCGTGTCACTTTTATCAATATCAGTATGTACATACATTTACTTTGTGGTGGAAAGTCATTTGTTGGTGTGAGTATGTTCCGAAGTCAATAAGTTTTCTTAATGAACTATTTTTCACAAACAAAAAAAATGGTGTAACTTTTATCAGTATGATATATGTACATATTTGTTGGTGTAACAATGTTGGTGTAACATTTCATGATGTAACAATGTAAGATTAGCTGGTGTAACATTTGTCCCTATGAGTACGTACGTACATATTTGTTGGTGGAACATTTTTTGGGTTATCATTTATTGGTGCAACAATATAAGATTAGTTGGTGTAACATTTGTGACCCTCCAACATGAAATGAGTCGCATGTCACCTCGCGCGGTTCTGCGCTAGGCTTAAAATAAGTCCGGGGAGTGTCTGGTAACAGTGTGAGGGTCACCTTAGTCACTGACTTAAAACTCAAACAGTTTTCGCTCTTTTCTAAAACGGGTTTCACCACTGGATAGAGCATAAAAAAAAACCTTTAGGAAAATGTAAAAATATGAAAATCATGCAAAGGTGACATGCAACACATTTCGTGGTGGAGGGTCACATTTGTCCATATGAGTACGAGTACGTACTTATTTGTTGGTGTAACTTCTTCTGCGTTCCCGTCAAGTTAGTGTAACAATTGTTGGTGTAAGTCATTTATTGGTGTAACAATGTAACATTTGTTGGTGTAACAATTTTGTCTGTATAAGAGTACATACATATTTGTTGGTGTAACATTTGTTGGTGTATCATTTATTGGTGCAACAATATAACATTAGTTGTGTAATATTTGTCAGTATGAGTATATGTACATATGTTGGTGTAACATTTGTTGGTGTGAGTATGTACCAAACTCAGCAAGGTTTTCATGAGTAATGTTACAAAACAAACAAAACAAAAAGACCTGTGCACTGCTCAAAAAAAGGGGTTCTTATGCCTCAATCGTGTCTCTCAGTCTAAACACTGATATAAAATTGACATACAGGTAAGCACTCACAGTTAACTCCAGCAGTCATTTTTTTCCTTTGCAGCTGAGTAGTTTTCAACAGAGCTAGCCCACACAATAGCCATATCATTCTTGATTTAAAGATAGAAACAGGACTTGCATGTAAGGTATACATGTATGTACTTCAAAACCTATACTAACAAAATGTCGCAGAGTTCACAAAATTTCATTTGTTGGGCATAAAATACCTAATGTATACTTGAGACTGTTTGTAGGTAGATAATACCTGCAACGATCATTTCTCAATACTAGTGTATTTCTTTCTTTCTTTATTTGGTGTTTAACGTCGTTTTCAACCACGAAGGTTATATCGCGACGGGGAAAGGGGGGAGATGGGATAGAGCCACTTGTCAATTGTTTCTTGTTCACAAAAGCACTAATCAAAAATTTGCTCCAGGGGCTTGCAACGTAGTACAATATATTACCTTACGAATACGAATACTTTATTATCTCATACAGAGAAATTTCAGTGTGGTGCACATTAAAAGACAAAACAAATAATAAGACAACAGATAAAAATACCATACGAAGCATACTACACTCGCGCACGCATATGTAGTATGCTTCGTATGGTATTTTTATCTGTTGTCTTACTGGGAGAATGCAAGTTTCCAGTACAAAGGACTTAACATTTCTTACATGTACTGCTTGACTAAAATCTTTACAAAAAACTAGTGTATTTACAGAGACAGAAGCAGCAAAAAGTTGTATTAATCAAAACAAGACAGATTATATTCAATCTCCAGAAAGCAAGAACAAATTAAACTCAAACCATGACCATCGTTTCAAAATTCAAATAGAAAACAAGTACGAGCTAGAGAATAGAAAGAACGAACAAGATCATGTAATGCTACAAAATAATACAGAATGAATAGTATAATAATCTGTCAAAAACAAGCAAACAATTTAACGGAAAGTCAACAAGTAACAGACATGAGGGGACTATATAACAAAAAAATACGACAGAATTAAACAACATAAGCAACCAAAACACAACCTCTAGCACAGTCACATGTGTCTCAATGCTTGCGACTTGTGGTACACAGCAAACTTATTGCACTTCAGATGTCCAAGGTAAAGTCACTCTGGCTGACATTTGAGTCCTGCAATTCAACTTTTTCCTTGCAACAAAAGTAGTATTCACACGGGTGACCTTCCACAGGTTTTGGGCAGGCTTCTGAATGATTTTGGCGACCAGTACAAAAATGCCAGAACGTTTTGGCCGTGTCTAAATCAACCCCGCCCCTCTCGCTTGCAAAATTTGGTGGAAAATCATTGTCATGGTGAACAGCACTTAACAACAGAAAAGAGAAAACAGAACTTGGCGAATTTGTCAGAGCTGTGTCATTATCGACGACTTTAACAATTACACAATGTATTTCGTTAGTCCAGTTCATTGCCTCCCCCCCCCCCCCCTCCCCCAATCCCTTTTTAAGAGCCTCCTGATTAAGACTCAACAGATTCTTAGTGGTCTGCATGCAAAGCTGCTGTCGCGTCAGCTTTCTTTCTTTCTTTCTTTCTTTATTTATTTGGTGTTTAACGTCGTTTTCAACCACGAAGGTTATATCGCGACGGGGAAAGGGGGGAAGATGGGATAGAGCCACTTGTTAATTGTTTCTTGTTCACAAAAGCACTAATCAAAAAATTGCTCCAGGGGCTTGCAACGTAGTACAATATATGACCTTACTGGGAGAATGCAAGTTTCCAGTACAAAGGACTTAACATTTCTTACATACTGCTTGACTAAAATCTTTACAAAAATTGACTATATTCTATACAAGAAACACTTAACAAAGGTAAAAGGAGAAACAGAATCCGTTAGTCGCCTCTTACGACATGCTGGGGAGCATCGGGTAAATTCTTCCCCCTAACCCGCGGGGGGTTGCTGTCCCGTCAGCCCCTTTCTCAGTCCAAAGTATTGTTCAAATAATGTGAGTCAACCCAGACAGAAAAAGAACATTGCAGTCGACCGTCACTCTCGCTCACAATATCATTATAATATGTTGAGAGTTGCCTCACCTGATATAGCATTGCTAAATTGCTAATACTGACTTCACATACATGTAAATGCATAAAAAAAAAAATATGACAAATAAATACACAAAAAACAAGTAGTAAACGATTAAATAAATAAACAAACAAAGAGTAAACAAGTCCATGAATAATAAATCAATCAATACATAAATAACTCAATATAATGACCATATTTCCTTTTAGGTAACTGCTTGAGCCACAAGAAATGTATGATTATTCTCTTTCAGACAAATCAAAAACCTGCATACATTAAGATCCTGTACTTTGAAGGGGAGTGATCAGTTATAGACTTACATTTCTATACTAATCACGACACCAACCAGTCACACCCTTATCAATCTCTCTGCCCTCTCTGGCATTTTTTATAAAACCTAAATATTTTGATTATTTCAGAGTATGGAAGTACATTATTCCTTGTGTGTCAGTAGAAACAGCAATACTGAGAACGTACTAGCTACTGTTAGGATGATAACAGGCTGTGACTCCAAGCTGATAATTACTTGAGTGAAGAATTCATTGTCGAGAATAGATGACAAAAAAAATGAACAATAATATTCTTGATTTAATGCCGCAAAATGAAATTGTCACTACGTGAAAAGTACGCAGTACTCAACTTGGACTCTATAGTTTAATGACTAGGATGAAATGACATGGGTACTAAATATATAACCAGTACACTCGACAGACCTGTCCAGGTGGCATTTATATAAACTCTCAATAATGATCCGTTCACAACCACCACCCCAAAGAATCTCCAATGAGTTTTTTTTTCTTTCTCTTAATATAATTCACTTTCCATAGGGAGCAGTACCATAGCTTTCTATAACGACCACTTTTGGTTGGTCTGACACTGGTTCGACTGTAATATATCCTAGCTGTCGTAATAGCACACAAGAGGTGGAAGACACAATGACGTTTTTAATCAGAAAACACAACAAACCTGATGACATTTCTTGATAAGCCATTTGTACTCTGATTTTATCCATTCTTGCTCCCCGTTGGTCCCTTTCAAAACAAGTGAATACATTTATTTCACCACAATAGAGTCTGGAATAAGTCATGTTACCATACAAATGCTAGTGTCATCGAACAGTTGTTTAGCTCAGTTAATTAGTCCTTTGTCATCTAGCGCGATCCCCATAGTTCTTCTGCTTAGCTCAGTTAGTTTTCTGGCTTTGCCCATGACTACAATGTGTATTATAAATCAAGCTAAAAGCACAAAAGCCGAATCTAATAATCTAAAACCAAAGCTCCACAAGTTACATAAAACAACAATAAACAAATCTTTTGTTCTCAAAAAGCTGATGTTAACGTTTGTTAGTCGATCTCCACTTTGAGAGAATAGAGAAATATATATATATCTGCCTCATTAAATATGAAATGGTTGTTGCTCACTCAATTGCACTGAAACTAAACTATAGTGTACCCATAACAATTGAGATAACGATTAGTCTTTTGAAACGCTGAACACATATATATCTATTCTATTGCTTTAAAAAAAATCATTCAAAAAAAGCAAAAACAAGAAGGGCAAAGCCCATAGGACTCACATGCTTTACACATTTTTCCTACCAAAATACATGTGACCTTGACCCAAGGTCAAGGTCATCCAAGGTCATGCAACACAAAGCTGTTAATTCAAGACATAGGAAGTACAATGGTGCTTATTGGCTCTTTCTACCATGAGATATGGTCACTTTTAGTGGTTCACTACCTTATTTTGGTCACATTTCATAAGGGTCAAAGTGACCTTGACCTTGATCATATGTGACCGAATGTGTCTCATGATGAAAGCATAACATGTGCCCCACATAATTTTTAAGTTTGAAACAGTTATCTTCCATAGTTCAGGGTCAAGGTCACTTCAAAATATGTATACAATCCAACTTTGAAGAGCTCCTGTGACCTTGACCTTGAAGCAAGGTAAACCAAACTGGTATCAAAAGATGGGTCTTACTTTGCCCTATATATCATATATAGGTGAGGTATTGAATCTCAAAAACTTCAGAGAAAATGGGAAAAATATGAAAAATAGCTGTTTTTTAGGCAACATTTATGGCCCCTGCGACCTTGACCTTGAAGCAAGGTCAAGATGCTATGTATGTTTTTTGGGGCCTTGTCATCATACACCATCTTGCCAAATTTGGTACTGATAGACTGAATAGTGTCCAAGAAATATCCAACGTTAAAGTTTTCCGGACGGACGGACGGACGGACGGACGGACGACTCGGGTGAGTACATAGACTCACTTTTGCTTCGCATGTGAGTCAAAAAGCAGAAGATTCAAACAAGTGCTACTATGAATAATGAAGTCTTCAGCACTCAATTAGAAGACTTTACACGCTACACATTACATGTACCACAATGTGTGTTTGTTTTCGCCTAAATCCACTCGAAAAGATCTCAACAACATTTTCTTTGTTTTAATCACTATAGCTGAAAGTACTTATCGCCAGCACTAGAAAGGAAGCATAACAAAGTAACATCAAAGCTCATGTAACTGACATAGTAGTAAACTTGGACTACCACCGGTTTTGTGACAAAGCTCATTTTTCATTGTAGCCTCTTCTTGTTTATTGGGATGAACACCTCAAGGTTTCAATCCATAAAACACTATCATTTACCTTCATTGCCATGTCTTGACATCATATTGTACAGACTGTTATTATCAGGCCTAGGTCTTCGGTCAAGAACACATACTACAGTGGAACCCCCTTTTAAGACTCTTCCTTTTTGGCTCACGTAAGTGTAGCCTATGCGATCGTAACTTTGTCTGTCTGTGCGTTTGTGCGTGTGTGTGTGTGTGTGTGTGTTTGTGCGTGTGTATGTCTGTGGTAGAAACTTTAACATTTCGTCATTTGAAGACGTCATATTATGACGTAAGAGGGTTAGACGTCACGCGAAGGAATTACTGAAAGTCTCGGTCATTGTTATTTTGAGCGGGCCGAGACTAGTTGGCAGTCGTGTCCCTGTAAGTAGGCTACATGCAGACAGACAGATCTAGATCTAGTGTCTCGCTTTCTTGCACAGTGTCACCTATGCTTACTGTGTGTGTGGGTGTGTATGTGTGTGTATGTGACGGAGTGATTGAGTTTGTGTTACTGTTTGTCGATTTGTTACGTGAGCCTTGAAGGCTTCGCCTCTTGTTAAGACCTTGTTTTCTCAGACTTTGTGTTCTGAACCTCTGTAAATTTACCCACCAATTTTAAGACCCCCTCCTTTTTAAGACCTGACTTTCTCAGATTTTTAGGTCTCAAAAGGGGGGTTCCACTGTAGCTTTTTTCATCTGACGCATTGGTCTGACCCCTGACTGGTCGATTGTGTTGACATGTAGGTCTGAATTCTGTTCATCAATTTTCGGACTAAGCCGACAATTAACATGGACCTTAACATGTTTCCAATGCAGGTCCAGCTGACCTGCTATTGTTCTCCGAGTCTGGGAACAACCCTGCATGCAGCTTCCTTGTGTATAGTTATCCGAATCATTTATCCTGTACGTCTTCAGTTTAAAATTGTGACAAAATGCTTAAGTCCCATTTTCACTTTGTTTCTTCAATTATGCCATACCCCTACCATTTTGTTTCTAGAAAAGCTTCATTAACTTCCCACTTCATCTTTGTCAACACACCCTTTTATTTTCAGTGCTTTACATATTATTTTCATCTGTTCAATTCTCACTCTGATTTCTGCTTTCACCACCAAGAGGAAACTGTCTGTATTGGAATTTTTGAGAAACTCTTTTGACCTCCATTGTCCCAAGTTCAGCTTCTGCATTGTCAACATTCACACAAAAACAGCCATATACCACTTAACATGAGGTCCTCTTGGGGAAAAAACACAACATCTCACCCTCAGTAAAATCATTACACAAACACAGCTGAAAATCACACAGTCTTGGGCCCTTTCCTGATAACTGACAACTAAAATCAATACACAGACACAGCGGAAAATCATTCAGTCTTCTGCCGTTCTTGATAACTCAGCTGAATCATTTTTTCCCAATGGTACCTTGCAAGTGCAGGCAGCTTCTCTGCTCAAGACGGATGTATCTCTTCTCTTGTTGATGGCACACAGAGCAAACAATGACCGTACTTGTTGGAATCAGCATTCTCGCCCACGCCAGCAGCTTAGATTCAAACTCCACAAAAAGCTCTTTGCTGAAGAACTACTGGTACTACACAATGTCTGCTGTGTCAATGATGGCATGTCCTTCTCTGCAAGAAGCTAGCTTCAAAATCGACACTCAGTCTTTTGGTTCAGAATTGCAGCCATGCAGATCGATCTCAGCTGGTTTCACAGTCCAAGGTCACTGTTCATCCCACAAACTGTTAGCAGACAGAGTTGAACTTTAAGCTGAGTTCAGGACCCTCACATAATCTTGTTGTTAAGAACTGTGCCCTAGAACACATGCAGGTCTGTCTTAGGTAGGTGTTGGGGCCCACAAGCAGTCTTAATTCTTCTTCAGGAGTTCTATTACACTGATCCATTTCAGCGTCAGGACTGACAGTCACCAGGATGAATTATCATCACCAAGACTCTTCTCAGCTAGCTCAGAATCTATGACCAGTACGTCTCTTTGCAAACAACGGCTACAATGCAGATCTTTCTCAGCTACTTTAAGAAAGATCCATGCATGGTCTTTTGTGAAGACCTCAAAGTATATTAGAGATCCATTATTTGCGCATAATCATTCATTTTGTGAAGAACGGCTACTGTACTGATACATTCGAGCTTAGGCTGATTTTGTGCAGAACTTCAATCCTACAGATCCATCCAAAGTAACTCTCTTCAGTCTTTTTAGTCTGGTCCTGCTCGCTCAGAGGAATCAGCTGCCACAATGCAGATATATATATTCAAGCTTACCTCAGAATCCACTTTCACTTTCTTTCCGAAGAACTGCAAGAAAACATATTTATCCAAGCTTACTTCAGAATCCACTCTCTGTCTCTTTCCAAAGAACAGCCACATCCAAGCTTACCTCAGAACCCAAGCTCAGTCTTTCTCCGAAGAGCTGCTACCACAAAGCGTGTCGGTGGTGTCACTGTAAAGAGCATTGGCGTCTCTGCCAGCGTCACCGGCACTGTGCACAGAGGGCGCCCCCTGGTGGCTTGACAGCCTCAAGTCACTCACACTGTTATTCTCACTCTTAGACCACTCCCTCACAGGACCTCCGGGCATTCGGCGATGTGTCGCGGGGGACGTAGACGCCGAGAGGCTCTGCATCTGAAGCATCCGCGGAATCTGGTCCTGCTCGCTCAGCGGAATCAGCGTCTTCAGGCTGGCGACTGTCGTGAGCAGGGCTGAGCGTTCGAGCTCCAGCGCCTGGATGCGAGCCTTCTGCTTGTCCTCGTTAACGCGGTGTTCGTGGGTGCCCATCTGCAGGCCTTGAAGTTGACTGTTGGTGCGTTGGAGTTTCTCCACCAGCTCCAGGTTCTGTTGGCGTAGTCGTCTCACCGTCTGCTGCAAGGCCAGCACGGCTGGGTGGTTGGCGCTGGATCCGGATCCGGGCGCGTTGGGGTGGTGGTTGCGCCTGGGGGAGTAGATCATCTCCTCGCTGAAGACGTGGTACTCCACCTCGTAGGCCTGCAGCTGCTTGCTGATGTCCAGTTCAAACGCCTGCAGACACACACAGAAAACATTCTTGACTTCACTGCTAGGAGCATAATCCCCACTTGTGGAAGTGCCAGTTGCGTCAGGTCTTGTCATGAAAATTTTATGTAGTGAGCGACTGATGCGGTGAATCAAATCAACTTTATTTTAATGACGTTGATGCTTGTTATTGGTGTTACACAGTTACACTTATAATACAGAAAATAAAAAATAATCGATTCTGAATTTTGGAACGTTGGCAGTCTATTTGTTTTTGGATTTCTTTCAAGCCTGACATTCATGTCCAATAGAGCGCTGGTGACAGTCTGACCTGGTTGATGATCCTCTCCATCTGGACGTGGGCCATCTCGGGCAGGGTGGTCTTGAGGAAGTCCACCACGCTCTCGAAGGAGTCGCACTGCAGGATCAGCTCCTTGTGGCTGCCCAGCAGCATCAGGCCGACCTTGAAGATCACGTCTGGGCCCTGGATGAAGATCATGTCTGAAACACAATTAAGTTTCATTGATAAGAGGGAAATTTAGTGACAAATTCCTAACATGAAAGGTAACAAAATCTCTGAGAGCTCTGAGGGAACTGGGGAAAAGTGTAAGGAACACACACACACAAACATGCATGCATGCACGTACACACACACACACACACACAAACAAATACACACACACACACACACACACAAACACACACACACACACAAACACACACACACACACACACACAAACACACACACACACACACACAAACACACACAAACACACACACACACACACAAACACACACACACACACACAAACACACACACACACACACAAACACACACACAAACACACACAAACACACACACCAAACACACAAACACACACAAACACACACACACACACACACACACACACACACACACACACACACACACACACACACACACACACACATGCATTGACACAGGTACAGACACACTTAGACGGACACCCACAATACGCGTGTACAAACGCAATGTGCGCGCACAAACACACACACACAAAACCCTGGCCACTGGCCAAAGCTGAGGGGGAACTGTGAAGCAAAGGGCATGAGGAACACACACACACACACACACAGAGACTACAAAAAGAAACAAAAATCTCACCAAAGACCCTGGCGACAAAGCCGAGGGGGAACTGGGAAGCAAAGAGCGTCAGGAACCACGGGGTGGCGTACAGGGCTGGGGCGATCTCGTGCGCCTCGAAGTGGTTGTAAAGGTCACGGTACTGGTCATGGATGAGCCGCATCAGCTGGTACAGCTTCACCTGTACAAGGGCAATAACTCATTGAAAATTGCACATTTATTGCATCGCCAGTTCATGTACTAGGTTTAAAGGCCTGCAAGAATGTAAAGAATCAATCCTGGTAAAGCTTTACCTTTAATGGGCAATAACGCATGTGTAAATTGCACATTAACTGCATCGCCAGTTCAAGTACCTAAAAGGTTTTAGAGGCCTGCAAGAACATAAAGAATCAATCCCAGGCAGTTTCGTTTTGTTTTCAAAGCTCTAGCTTGATCAAGCACATTGAAGCAGTGTTTTTGTTTGTAGGCTAGGGCGTGTGTGTGTGTGTGTGCATGCGTGTGTGTGTGTGTGTGTGTGTGTGTGTGTGTGTGTGTGTGTGCATGCATGTGTGTGTGTGTGTGTGTGTGTGTATGCGCGCATGTCTCGAAGAGCCAGACTCTGTGTGTATGCCTTGTGGTTTGCTTGGTTGTTTTCATAGCTCTTAGTTTTTTCGAACATTATTAACTATTACGTGCACTTATGATGAAACAATAAATATCCTACCTGCAAAGCCATCATGTTGGGACAGTACTGTTTCCTCAACCCCAAACCGATCATCAAATGCCGAGTCAGCTCGAAGGCTGCTGTCTCCTCCATCTGTCAAGTCACAAAATTCTCAGTAACAAAGCAATACAAAGCATTAAACTTCAAGTACATCAATATGTTTTGTGTATTACATGTTCCACAAATAGCCTTTACTTTTTTAAACCATCAATCATTCAATCAATCAGTTAAAAAGATTTGCTTACATCAGTTTTTGCTTTAACCTGAAAGCAATCAGTATTTTACCTGAGTTATTATCTTAAAATATGGGAATGTGAAAGAGTGAATGCTCTTGCAATTATTGAGGCAAACTTTCCCACGTGACATTATAGGCCAGTCACTAACAAGGGGTCTGTCTCCCAACGTGCTCCTTGTCCACAAGTGAAAAGTTTGCCTCAATAAAAGATGGGTATTCACTCTTTCACAGTCCATACAAACCCAATAGAGTTTTTTTAATATCATCTACAGTCAAACCTGCCCTAGTGACCACCTCTTGAGAACGACCACCTGTCAAAAACGACCACCCCAAAGGGTCCCTGACGTGATTTTTCTCTCTATAATTCACCTTTCCATAACCACCATCTGTCAAAAACGACCACCCCAAAGGGTCCCTGACGTGATTTTTCTCTCTATAATTCACCTGTCTATAACCACCACCTGTCTATAGACTACTTTTGGTCGGTCCCTTGGATGGGAGCTCGAGCATGACAGCCAAACCTCCTTCGCGGCGACCCCTTTCATTTCTTTTTCTTTGTTTCTTCTCTAAAGGACTGGGTGGCCGAGTGGTAACGCACTTGCGCTCGGAAGCGAGAAGTTGCGAGTTCGACCCTGGGTCAGGGCGTTAGCAATTTTCTCCCCCCTTTCCTAACCTAGGTGGTGGGTTCAAGTGCAGCTAGTCTTTCGGATGAGACGAAAAATCGAGGTCCCTTCGTGTACACTACATTGGGGTGTGCACGTTAAAGATCCCATGATTGACAAAAGGGTCTTTCCTGGCAAAATTGTATAGGCATAGATAAAAATGTCCACCAAAATACCCGTGTGACTTGGAATAATAGGCCGTGAAAAGTAGGATATGCGCCAAAATGGCTGCGATCTGCTGGCATATGTGAATACATCACGTATTGTGTAAAACAAATTCCATCTCACACGGCATTGAATATGTGCGCGATATAAATTGCATAAAAATAAATTTAAAAAAATACATCCCTGCGCTTAGAACTGTACCCACGGAATACGCGCGATATAAGCCTCATATTGATTGATTGATTGAAATCATTTAAAGAAAAGTATGGGTAACACCCGGGAACATGCCCCTAACGGTTTAACCGTGAGGGCATTAAACAACATTTATCATTGTCCTTTGGGTGCAGTCTTTTGTTTGTTTGCTTAACGCCCAGCCGACCACGAAGGGCCATATCAGGGCGGTGCTGCTTTGGCATATAACGTGCGCCACACACTAGACAGAAGTCGCAGCACAGGCTTCATGTCTCACCCAGTCACATTATTTTGACACCGCACTAACCCCATAATGCCAGACGCCAGGCGGAGCAGCCACTAGATTGCCAATTTTAAAGTCTTAGGTATGACCCGGCCGGGGTTCGAACCCACGACCTCCCGATCACGGGGCGGACGCCTTACCACTAGGCCAACCGTGCCGTTTGGGTGCAGTCGTTACAGACAGGTTCCACTGTATTTACAAAACAGCGAGTGTGATCACAGCTTACATGCATGAGCAGAACGCCGGCGATGAAGCTGATTCCCTGACAGTAGCCGACCTCCTTGTCCAGCAAGCTGTACGCCTTTAGCAAGTTGAACAACTCCAGCTGCCCCGGTCCCAGCGCCTTGGCAAAGTACGGGTGTCCTGGGAACGTGCGACCTGAACACACAAAGAATTATATAGTCAGTATTATCTGCCGCCTTGGCAAAGTATGGGTGGCCTGGGAACGTGTGACCTAAACACACAAAGAATTATATAGTCAGTATTATCGGCTGCCTTGGCAAAGTACGGGTGGCCTGAGAACGTGTGACCTGAACACACAGTCAGTATTATCGCTTAGCAGCTCGCCCGGCTGGCCAGTGAAAATTCTGGTCAAATGCAAAACTTTTGGTTGTACTATCAATAAACACTGCAGAAGCAGGAACTTCTGTCGTCTGCAAAACCACCGCCTTGTTCTGGTGAAACAAAAACGAGGCTCCCGTGCATGTCACCGCTGTCTTAATTGTGTAAAGAAATCTAACGCTTATAATTTGTTGTGTGATATGTACCGGGCCAGTGAAATTTCTGGCGGGCTGGTGATTTTCTTGAAGTTACTCGCCCGGCTGGCGAGTGAACAAAATATTTTAAGATTTGGCCATTCCTGACGTATATGCACACCAAATGATATTGTCAGGCAACTCACCCAGGTCAATGAGGATGGCGTGCTGATGAGTGGTGAGCTGTTTCAGCAGATCATCGTAGGGCAGCTCTGAGAAGCCGGGCATTGTGATATCTATGTTGCTATGGCGACACTGTTTCACCGCCAAAAAGTTCCAGATGGGTCCTCGCATATTTCTTGGCACACCTGAGGGAAAAAATCCACCATGAAATAATACTTTTACAGATCTACACATGCAGAGAGAGATAATTCAGATGAGATTGTACATAATACAAAATGTTTTCTTGCCCACTGTACTCCAGGAATGTGCCATGTAACAATTGTAAAATCAAAAGCTATACTTTTACCACAGAAAAATAATTACAACTTCAGCATATTGGTTTTAATCTGCTTAAAGTTAATGTGTTCTTAATGTTACCTTGTTCATATTTAGTTCTTAAGAGCATGCCTGTAATCTAATAGCTTGCTTGCTATTACATGTCTGTGGCACTGCTTTTTGTAAAATACTTTATTAAATGGTCTCCAGCTTCTTCTTGTACGTTCATGGGGTGAATGTCCCACGTACATTCCTGTTTTTTTTGCATGAATTTTGTTTTACATGTATCACCGTTTTTACCCCGCCATTTAGGCAGCCATATGGTGAATTCTGGGGATGCCTGCTTGGTATTTTCGTGTTTGTATAACTCACTAAACTCTGACATGGACTACAGAATCTTTTCTGTGCGCAATTGTGCTTGCACGTACATGTAAGGGGATAAGGCACTTATATAGCAGGTCTGCACATAACTTGACCTGGGAGATCGGACAAATCTCCATCTTTAACCCATCAGGCTCAAGCGGGATTCGAACTCTCAACCTTCCACATGGGAGGCTGGCGTACGTCTTATCCACTAGGCCATTGCATCCGTCTGTGCACTTAGTCATTCTTGTGCTTGTGTGTACACACAAAAGGAGAGTCCATTAAGACACTAGCAGGTCTGCACATAAGTAATGACCTGGGAGATCGGGAAAAAAATCTCCATCCTTAACCCATCAGGCACAAGCGGGATTCGAACTCTCAACCTTCTGGCGTACGTCTTATCCACTAGGCCATTGCATCCGTCTGTGCACTTAATCATTCTTGTGCTTGTGTGTACACACAAAAGGAGAGTCCATTAAGACACTAGCAGGTCTGCACATAAGTAATGACCTGGGAGATCGGAAAAAAATCTCCATCCTTAACCCATCAGGCACAAGCAGACTTCGAAATGCTCAACCTTCCACATGGGAGGCTGGCGTCTTATCCACTATAGACCATTGCGCTCGTCGGGTCTCAAGCAAATGAGTGACATATGATTAGTTACCCTGCTTGACGCACTCCAGCAGAGTGCTGTAGGAGACGTTGGTGCCGGAGCCAGTGGTTGTGTTGAGGAGGTCGTCCCACACCCTGGTCACATCACGCAGACATGGCGTCAGCTCCTCGTAGTCCAGCTTACGCTCCGAGCTATACTCCTCCTCCTGTCGCGCTGCAGTACGGAAAAAAATTCAAATATATCTCAAGGTCAGGTACACGTTGTGTTACTCTGGTAATCCTTACCCAAACAGAGTATGTTAAGTTTGTTACACAAGACAAAAAACCATTGTTTCAAGAGATTAGATTCAGATTGAATGTTTTCTATAGCGGTCAAGCTGAATTATGCAGCACGGGACAAATGTGAAATATTTTAGCGGATAACAAACACAGATACATGTCAGAAATGATTAATTTTGGCATTAATCAGCCTCGCTTGTGTCTTTTGAGCGAGTTTCTGTACATTTGTCAGGTTTATTTTCTGTATTATATGTGAAATTTCCTGTCCACTTCAAAGACCGCTGGGTAACATTTTGTTTTGTCATAAATTATATGTTCCAATAACATATCTTTCTTTTTTTCTTCTGAATTTTGGAAGGTGGGCAGTCAAGAGTAAATTAACTTGTTTGTTTTTGGATTTAATATTTGGAAATCAGGTATTGCCTGTGATACCAATGACACAAATTATATGAGCTACATGCAACATGAACTCCAGTATTTAAAGATCTCATCTGGTGCATGCTCCAGTTTTGCATGAATAGTGAAGAAAAGACAGTTGCAAACTCTGTTGTGTTTCAAGCTCATGTGTGATTCACACCAGAAATCTGTGACAGTGAGAAAGAAGACACACATTTTTTTGATATAAGATGTGAGAGATGACTGTCACACCAAGAACACACCTGGGCTGAGATGCACAAAGTAAAACTGGGTGCCACCCAACTAGGTGGGAACAAACCGCGCGGTCTCGAAATCACAGCAAATCTCAATTTCAACCAATCCGAACACGCGGCTGCGTACAACCCATTTTTACTTCGTGACTTTAAGCCCTGGGCTGCACACAAAACTTCTACAGCAACCTTTAATGTGTTTGATTGAAATGATAATGTAAATTAAGACAGTGGGTACAAGAACTACTGAATGCTATGAATGAGATATGCAGGACACATTTGACATAAATCTAACATATATTTTAAAACACATGCATATGTTCACTTTCTCTTGTGTTCAAATGAACCAAATCCCTGTTTTAATGTTATGGTCAGCTGCACTAACTAAATAAAACTCCTTTTGCAGTGGTCACTCGGGCTAAGCAAAGAGTATTCATTCCTCTGCTCTAAAACCAAGAGACTGAAAGCACAACCAGCAATAACGGCAACACACTGAAGTGTCAGAAACATACCAATGACAATTAGAAATGATATGAATTATGACAGTGGATAGAGTATAACAATGTTTCTTTTCTGAGACTACACACAAATAAAGAAAGCTAAATTATGCAAAGCCATCAAGATAAAATCTAAGTACAGTGAAACCTGTGATTAAAGTCCTCCAAAAACCTGAAGAAGTTAAAGGACAAGTCCAAGGTTTTGAAATATCTCCAAAAGCTTGAATATCGAATGCCAAATGTTATAAACATCTCAGGAAAAATATTTTAAAAATTATTAAAAATTTTGTTGTTGTTGTAATTGAACATTTATTATTGGTGGGCTAACCAAGACAAGCCGCCTGGGGTCATGTTGTGGTCACGTGATTTTTGGTTCACTGTGACGTCGGTTCACTGTGACGTCACAGTGTTTGTTTTGGTTCAACCAGCGTGGTGTTCATGCATGTGTAAAAGTGATAACTGGGTCCGGAAGAATGCCTCGTAGGTGTGCAGCCGCAAACTGCAAAAACACGCAAACAACAAGCGGCATTTCCTTCCACAGATTTCCTACCAAAAACCTAAGTTTGTTATCGAAATGGGAGATGTTTCCACAGCTAAAGCGTGCGCATTTAAAAGTGTCTGGCAAAAGCAGGTTCATTTGCAGTGAACATTTCGTGCAAACCGACTTCATCAACTTTGAGCAAAACAGGTTGGGGTTTCAACCGAAAAGAGTATTGTCGCGATTGGCAGTACCCTCCGTTCAAAGCTGCTTGAAGGTCAGTGTACTTTGATTGTAGATGTAGTAGATGTTTTTTGTTTTGACCATGCACCCACATATTGGTGCGCAGCAAATGTGAATTGGTGCAGATTAGTGTGTCTTGGTATTACTGCTGGATTACAAAGATGATGTATTGACGTCGAAGCGCCACAGGCAACACTGTTGCATAACGGTCTGAGCTGAGCTGTGGAAAATGGGGGCTGGGCAGGAACAAGAGCGGGTGGGGGTGATAGGGGTGGGGGGTGGCGCGGCAGATTAAGAGTAACACGTTGTCAGTTTTTTGTGTGGAGACATTACACAATATGTGCCAAGCGTGGGGTAAATATGATCGCAAACTCCAAATGTAAATCCATGACATTGACAGTGTTTGCTTGAATTATAATTCACTATGTATAAAATATCTATTGTAAGCGTGCAGTTTTTGCTACTGAAAGACGAGAAATGTGAGAATCGTGCATGTGATTTGTCTGCATTGACTGAGACACGTAAAACCAGCTTATGTGTTGAAACTTACGCATGGATACACACATGATAATATCCATACGTCTTTCAGTGGGTATTTCAATTTTCAATGTTCTGAATAGGTCAATAGACAATACCAGACCAAGCATATTTTCAAATCAAATTATCATTAGACTAAGTGTCTTTCTTCGTTTACTTCCAGAGGAAAAGGGAACTGTCACGATTCCCAACGGCAAACGATGAGAACAAAAGGACACTCCATAACAAGCCCTGCTGTACTTGCCGCTGTCACGATAAACCGCCAGTCATCAAAATATTTGCCTGTGCACAGACAGTCAACCCACAGCAATGTGAAAGGTGTACGTACACACACACACACACACACACACACATTGATACACACACACACACACACACACATGTACACACACACACAAACACACACACACACACACACACACACACACACACACACACACACACACACACACACACACACACACGCACATGCGCGCTAAATATAGAATTTCATGTTTTTATTATGAGCATGAAAGTTGCAAAGGATGAAGTGTTCTTTCTGTTTTAAAGGGTCACAAACTGATGATAAGGTAGGCCTACACCCAGCACCTCTTGTTCACACGAAAAAGGTTGACTTCTGCCAGCAGACGGATCCTGAAGAACCCAAAGGAAACCGACAACCGCTAGCAGTGCATGAACATCTTTTCAAAGTTATGGAGGAAGAGCCCGTCAGCGAGTCAGACGAGGAGGAGGGGATGGTGACAGACCGAGAAAACGAGGACTGGGAACTCGGTAACCAATCCGAGGAGAGCTGTGACACAGTTATTACTGGAAGGTACAAGCTTTTGTCATGAATCTTCTGTCGCTGTTTCTTAGTTGAACATGGGGAAATGCCCAATGTCCCGTTTCACGCTTAATCACGAATTTCGCTATATCTCATGTACATTGTTGTAAACATTCCCACCCCCCACGAAAGAAAAAAAAAAAGATAAAAAGAAAGAAAAGGGAATTTATGCAACAGATCATGTCCGTATGTGATTGTGATGTATACTATTTCTATGTCGTCTGCTCCTGAAGCAGACAATGTTGTTTCGGAGCAACCCGGATGACACGGGGTGGGGTAAAACAGAGGATAATGGGTACATTATAAATATAGCCCACAATCATCCTGACTGTAAACAGTGACAGCCGAAATATTAGCTGAGTTTTTGAGGAGTAGAAAAGCAACAATAATCCCGGCGAGTATCATTGTTTTTTAAGCTTTTCTGTTTTGATATCGTACCACTATCATGGGCTTTCAATTGAAGTGAAAAACTTCATGAGAATGGTAGTTATAGTGTGAAAAACCTTCCTGTACTACTCTGCAACAGTTCTAACCTACTTTGGAAGCGTGGGTATTTGTTCCTTCTGTCAAGATGGTTGAACGTGCTACAGTTTTGTTTGTCGGACACTCGCATGCACGAAGACTTGGGGAATTCCACAAATAACCTCTGCTTTCAGTTTCAATGATCTCTCCCTTATGAGTATGTTTCTGAGTCATAAATTCACTATCTGATGCAAAAGTTTTGACAGACCTGAGTTTAGTGGAACTCCCACTCTATGTCCTAAAAAAGATATGTAACAAAATCAAATCTTAGAAATTAGAAAAATATATAATAGTGAGGGTAAATTTCTAAAAGTTTAACTTCAAGCAGTTCATTTAACCAAGAAAGGTAGTGAACGTTGTAACACAAGAGGGGGGGTATATTTAATGTACCCGTTATACATTCATACCGATGCATATCACCACAAACAGTTATTTCTTGAGTCAAATTCATCGATTTAATTTGTATTTCTATTTGTGGGGCACAGGCTATGCTGACCGGCTCACAGAGTATCTGATGCGGGAGTACACCAACAGCCCCAGGAACCTGGAACTAAGTTTGTGGGATCATGTGGACCATGTACCAGACCACCTGGCATCCCAGTACCATCGTCCCACCATGCAGGAAGCTGTTCAACACAGGGTCACACGATTCCCTCCAGCTGGGGGAGTTTGAACCCCACTCTTCCTCCGTCTGGGAAAGTGTCCCTGATCGTTTTCACGGCACAAGCTGGTAGAGGCACCCTGATGCTTTTGCCTAGAAAACCCCAACACCATCGCACCAGCTGCCTGTAGGCGACATATCTGTATTTCCTGCGAAAGCAAGAAAGAAACAAGTGGTGTAAAGCAATCCCAGAATAACATTGAACACACTGCATTTTTGTCACAAATATAATATAGGCAAATATTTAAAATCTATATATCAATAACCCGTAGCAAGAAAATAGATTACAATTTCATACGAAAATCGTATAGAAAGCGTGTGGAGCGATTCCTTGAAAATGATTGCTGAGATCTTCATGAAACTTTGCATCTAAAACCTTCCAGAAGATGTCTTCCTTTTTTTCGATAAATGTCAGGCGGAAACCTCCTTTTCTTCATCCATAAATATAAAGATATGACATGTTCACTTCAGAAATTTGTGTTGGAATCTGTTATGTAGGTATACTGTATGCAGGCAGCTATCGGACTATGACCAATGTCCGCCAAGTTCTATTACTGTATGCTTTCACCAACGATCATCAGCTACACACCCATTCTAAGCAATGAGGTACATTTCCGATGTCAAAACTTAAGAAAAATGAACAAGCTCTAATCATACTGATAATTATGTGGATAGGGTGGATTAATGTATTAGTTAATTATTTGTCAGGGGAGTTACAATTTTGTTTGTCATTTTTTTTAATCGGAGTACACCTGTCGTGGGGAGTAACTTTCTCACGTATGAGTAGAGTAACATATTCGTACGAATTTTTTACTCCGGAGTAAAAATCTCGTAGGATTAATATCGTGCTACACCGGCAAGTAAGAAGTGTACATACTGAAGAATCCCACATCAATTAAATTGTATCTTGAAAAGTTTGTGGGTGGGTGTTCAGTCTTACAATAGGTTTTGTATTTATTTCACACAAATGCTATTGTTTCCCAGTTGCTGTTATTTTCCACTGTTAATGTTTATAATGAAGATTTAATTAGATTCGATGTATTTGTGTCTAGTTTACGTATCCGATCTGTTTATTTGTGTAATACAATGTACTACAGGGTATTTCACTCTCTTGTCAGTGTAAGAATATGCAAATATATCCGAATGATAATCTTCTGATTTGTGTTGTGTTACATACTCATGCAGATCGAAGTTTAGACGCCCGTAGTCCTGCTTGTACGCATAGTATGCGGTCTCCAGGCAGTAGATGTCCAGGCACACGGTACGAAAGCCAGGATGTGCTGTGATGCAGCCTACCTGCTCTTCCAGGCCTTCTACCTTCTGTTTGATTTGTCTGACGTCGTGGCAACACACACACTCAACAGAAGTTGGCATCCGGCAGCAATGTCCGCACTGACACCTGAAACAGTAGATCACTCTGTAATCATAACAGCATGCCCCGTTCACATAGGAGACACACAAAAAACCCGGGTGATTCTTATGTATGCACAAAACTTACCATGCTTTACAGAAACAACACGAACAGTACCATTAGTCGCGGTTTCACAATGCATGCAGTGTTAGTACCCTTCGAGTGAATCTAACAGGGTCGCTTTTTAACACTGATCACACATCGTGACTGACCTGGCCACTGTGAAACAGAAACAATGTCCTGTCTCCTCAAGGTGTTTGAAAATACTCCTGCACTGTCTTTTGAACAGTGTCCCATGTTGCGAAACAAAACAGACCAAACATCAATCAAAAGAAGGGAACTGTTGTGTATGCATTTTTGGATATTTCTGAGAAAGCATCACATTCACAGAATTCGATTTCAGCCTGCTTCTGTTGGAGCCTGGGGAACATAGCCACTACACAATGGTCGCCTCATCACGGGTATCGCGCGTGCGCACACACACATACACACACACACACACACACACACACACACACACACACACCCACACATACACACACACACACACGCACAAACAAATTAATCTTTGTTCATCACTGAATTATTTATTTTCAGATCTACGATAGATCTTCCTAGTTTTTCTGTTGAAATCGGGCACACGCCATTATGCCCCCCCTCCCCCCCCCCCCACACACATCCTCCTATTCAACAGAACGAAGATTGTTTTGAAGAGTTCTTCAAAAACATACCGCTTCACTCAAGATTAAATTCTGCACTGATTTATAAAAAAAAAAACCCACACGCTTTGTCTGCATCATTCACAACAATCCTTGGTATCGTTCCAGAATTGCCTTTCGTTCATTTTCAATGCCTACTCGAAATGTCCTTCTACCTTTGAAAAAACTATTTCCCAACCTCCCTACTGACCAAACAACATCTCTGGCACGATTTCCTTCCTAAAATAAATACCCCAAATCACCACTTTTAGACCATAACTCATGTCCTTCCGTCGTTTTACAAATCGTATCATGGCAGATCTAAAATACATAAAAAGGTTACAGGGGCATAGGCACATGTAAGGCAATATTCCTGAGATAGATCTCTGAATATTGAAATCACCGCCGCCATTTCAGAAAGCTCCCTTTTACTGTTTTGTGGTTCCATGCATTACCTAAAACGAAACACTGTGTCTTACTGTCACGAATCAGTGAAAATATCATCAACATCAATGTCATTCTGTACGAGAAAATGGCATTACGCAATTTGACTTACTATCAACATGTTTTGTTGTGTAAACGGAAAAAAAACCGTGCTTAGAATTCCCAGAGGGGTAAGAGATCGTCAAGTGTAGGCAACACTGCAGATACATTTATTCTGAACTGTACAGTCCCAAGTAAAATATCCAAGTGGTAAGAAAACAAGACGCTTGAAAAGCTCAGCTTAGCATAATCCTGTCATGCTAACATACCAACAGAAGCACAAGAACTGATGAGTGGAAAACGCACATGACTTTTGATCTAGCATGCAGAAGATAGCGACAACAATAGTAATCACATACCAGTCAGTGTTGCCGATTCTGCATGCTGGCTCTGTTACGAGCAGCGTCTTGTGGCCTTCTTTCCTCGTCTTTCTTCCGTGGTTCAAACTGGTAGGAAGAACGATAGCCTGGCTCAAACGTGGTCCGTCGTACTCCTCCTCTTCCTCGCTGCTGTAAATACTGTGAGTGGCCATATTTGTTCGAGCAGTGTGTGACGTAGTAAACACGTGTGCAAAAGGTCATGAGCCAAGACTGCGCGCGCGGTGGAACAATTCGGAACAGCCAAAAAAGGTTTCAAAGTATACTTTTGGGGCTTCTGTGTTCATTTTTACACATACAATTGTGGTTAATGAATTAAAAGTGTCAACGTATCAAAAGTGACCCTAAACCTTGGACTTTTCCTTTAAGGTCTTATAATGGAGGGGAGTCTCAAAATACATGTAGAGGTAAATTTACAGACTTCACGCAGAGAAAGTCTTAATGTGAAGCAAGGTCTTAAAACAGAGGGAGTCTTAAAATGGAAAGTCTTAAAACAGAGGGAGTCTTAAAATGGAAAGTCTTAAAACAGAGGGAGTCTTAAAATGGAAAGTCTTAAAACAGAGGGAGTCTTAAAATGGAAGGTCTTAAAACAGAGGGAGTCTTAAAATGGAAAGTCTTAAAACAGAGGGAGTCTTAAAATGGAAGGTCTTAAAACAGAGGGAGTCTTAAAATGGAAAGTCTTAAAACAGAGGGAGTCTTAAAATGGAAGGTCTTAAAACAGAGGGAGTCTTAAAATGGAAAGTCTTAAAACAGAGGGAGTCTTAAAATGGAAAGTCTTAAAACAGAGGGAGTCTTAAAATGGAAGGTCTTAAAACAGAGGGAGTCTTAAAATGGAAGGTATTAAAACAGAGGGAGTCTTAAAATGGAAGGTCTTAAAACAGAGGGAGTCTTAAAATGGAGGATCTTAAAAGAGAGGTTTCACTGTATTATGACAAGTCCAGTATAAAGGTTACAGCATTTATAGATCTACTCAGACTGCAGGCTATTTACTCCCTCTAGTAGGCACAAAATCAATGATCAGTTACAACATTCACATAAATGTCAAGCCTGAAAGGGGGAAAGTGAATAGTCATGCTCTATATGCATCTATTAAAAACAGCAATCATAATAAAGATGCTGGCCTATAGCTCTTGTCCAATGTAAACCATTTTAAGATCTGTCAAAGCTTTTTTACATGGGGTACGTAAGTCTGCATCTCTCGCATTTATTTAAGTCACATTACCAAAAATCTACAGCCTTGAAAGTTTCTGTGCACTGTGGGAATTGTGGGTAGAATTCATTTTTTTAAGTGACAATGGCAATTAATAGTCAATCAATATGTGATTTATTAATTCAACAACAAAATTCCCACAGCCTTAATGAACATGTTTGTCATGCGACCCATTTATATGAACAGTATAAGATGTTTGGTGGCTTGTTGACAGACCAGCTTTTTTGTTGGTCCAAGGGGACCATATCGTCTTTTGTTTCATCTTTATCGACCAAGGCCGAAGGCCGCGGTTGATAAATATGAGACAAAAGGTGATATGCTCCCCGAGGACCAACAACAAAGTGCTGGTCTGACAACAAGCTACCAAACATCGTTTTTGTCATCATTTTGGTTGTGCAACAAAATGCACAATAACCCACAGGGAGATGAATTTTTAGAATCCAACTCCGGGCCACAAAGCGTGTCACAGTAGCACGAGATAACACGTCAAACTTGTATGTGACGTCAAACGTAGCTTGTTGACGCTTTTCTTCCAGTCTGAAAATGTACAGAGCTGCGATCATACCTGTGAATTCAGTAAGTGTTGAGCATATTTCTTTTCTTTTAAGTGTTTATGACTTTTCGTTGTGGATTTAGCGATTACAGAGATACGTTGCAAATTGACCATGAGTCGCCGCGGTAATTATCAACATTGATTGGGTCTTTGAGAGTGAATGCTTACGATCGTTGTCCTCGGAAACACAAATCCAAAGCCACGATGGTTCCACACATCAAACAATCAGCCTGATTGGCTTTAACTTTGACAATCCACGTTTCACATGAAAGCTCAAACCCATTCACAACCTCGAGTTATTGCATGGGGAACATGAGATTTATTTACCAGGTGTTTGTGAATGAAAACTCGTGAAAATGATGACAAACAGTTTTATCCCATGTAAAAGCCTGGACAGATCTATGAAAATTTACAGGATGGTTTACACATCAAGGAAGGTATACATTTACACAATTGGATCAGAGACTAATTACACCTGAACCACACTGACACCCATTATCTTGAAACATTAATACAGATATGTAGGATGATGTTACATGATGCATGCAGTTTCCAGGGAAAATTGCACCAGGCCCCTTTGACCCCTCAATATCTGTACAGACAGACAGACAGACAGACAGACAGACAGACAGACAGACGGACAGGTTAAAGCACAGACACACAGAAACAAATACTGTGACAATAGACGAATTCCGAAAATAACTCTGTCGGGTTTGTATTGGGTTGTGGGGGCTCGGCAGCTCAGTTGGTCAAGCACTGGACTTGTGATCGGAAGGTCGCAGGTTCGAATTCGGGCCGAGACGGACACGGGTCAACTTCATGTGCAGACCCAGAGACGGAAGCCATGTCCCACCCCCGT
The DNA here is from genome assembly GCF_037325665.1 of Littorina saxatilis. Classification (NCBI taxonomy): domain Eukaryota; kingdom Metazoa; phylum Mollusca; class Gastropoda; order Littorinimorpha; family Littorinidae; genus Littorina; species Littorina saxatilis. The sequence goes on along the minus strand of NC_090250.1, from coordinate 17,276,589 downwards.
GTCACCACAATGACACGTAAAAGACCTTGGTCATTCTGCCATAAGTGCAGGTGGCTGAATACACCTAAACACGCAGACACCTGGGTTAAGCGCACTCCGTTGCTCGCTAGCTTTCCACTGGGAGGAAGCGACCCGAATTTCCCAGCGATGGGACAATAAAGTAATGAAAATGAAAATAAAAATGAAAAGAGTAAAAACCGGGGCTTACTTTTACTATTGGACAAACATTGGAGGGGCCAATCACTAGCGAGGGGTGTGTCTGACACGTGGACAGGAGCATGTGTGAATTTATTTGTCTGAGAAAAAGGAAGGGTCTATTTACTCTCTTACAGCCCATACAAACCTGACAGAGTTATTTCCGAAAATCTTCTACTACACACAGACAAGACAGTGGAAACTGAGACAGATATATAGACACAGACAGATCAGACATCCAATGTCAGGCATATAATGAGGGGACGGAAGAGATGTGCCAAATTCATAGGGGGCTCCCACAAGCTCGGATGCTGCCCCAGGATAAACCCGTGGTGCTGGAAAATCTATCAATGTTGCCACAGCACTTCAAAGTGCTATACAGGCCAAGCATGCACTTTGAAAAGTGATCAGTGAAATTAAAGACAACTTCATTCTCGCATCAAACATTATGTAAATCATATAAGATTCATATAAGAAACCTATAAGAGACTTATTATAGGTTTCTGGAAGTGCAGCTAGGTTCTATATGATTCATATGCAAGGTTTTGTATATGGATTTGGGGTCTTTTTCATATGAGAAACTTGTAAGAAACCTGTACCTATAACTGACATAGTCAACTTTTTTCTGGTCATATATTATGAAACCTATATGTTTCTTATATGAGCATATAAGTTCATTTTGTACGGGCACACACACTTCTAGAAAGAAAGGCTCTACATGGTCAAAAAGTCAAACACGCATTCCTCTTCATCAAAACACCCAACATCTCAGCTAATTTTCTACTTTACAACACTCATAGCACTGGTTGGTCACTCCACTATATGTACATCACAGGTCCAAAGGGTAATGTGGTAATACCATGAAATGGGGTAATACCATGAAATGTGGTAATACCATGAAATGGGGTAATACCATAAAATGGGTTCCATGAAATGGGGTAATACCATGAAATGGGGTAATACCATGAAATGAGGTAATACCATAAAATGTGGTAATACCATGAAATGGGGTAATGCCATAAAATGGGTTCCATGAAATGGGGTAATACCATGAAATGGGGTAATACCATGAAATGAGGTAATACCATAAAATGGGTTCCATGAAATGGGGTAATACCATGAAATGGGGTAATACCGGATGAAATGAGGTAATACCATGAAATGGGATAATACCATGAAATACCAGGGAAGCAGGAATGAGCAGCCGATGGGTTCCAACCCAACATGGGCATGGGGAGTTTTTTTTCTCTTAAGTTTTTATCTTTTAACTTGATACCTTACTTTTACACTTTTCATTTCACTTTGTGACAGGAGACATTATGCCCTTAACTCAATTAACTGTGAATGTTTCGTCTTCTCTATAATTAGAATTTCCATAAACTCTTATCTTTCTCAATATTTTTGGGGGGCAGATAACAAGGAGAAGAGCGGCGGGGCTGGGGGGGGGGGGGGATTGGGAGGGGGGGGGGGGGGTACAACGCTGGAGAGGCTCCACAGAGAGGTAGAACTTAGAGCGGGGCAGCTCAGAGCTTAAAGGGATGTGGTAAGCCAAAAGGGGATATCTGATACACATTTTTGATTGGCAAAAAAATCAACGGGATACAAAATACACCGTCCCACGAACAGCGTTGTGGCGATAGAAGACAGGAAAAGTACATGGAGGGACACTTATAATTACCTGCCACCAATTAAGCCAGCGGGTGGTAAAAAACAGTATGTCCAAAATAGCTATACATCCACCCAAACATCTAATCCACCCAAAGGTAGCTATCCATCAAGAGTAGCTATATCCACCGAGAGTAACTATCCAAAGAAGAGTATAGCTAGATAACCACAGGACAACACCGAGTCAACGAAGGGCAGTGAGAATAGTCTCCCCTTACCCCTGAATACCACGATGGATTGGGACCCATAGAAGGTAAAATAGCCTGAATGCCGCCGCGAAAAAACACACAGAACAAAGCAAACACAATGTCATTTTTGGTCACCAACGACAACAAACAGCTGAAAATGACAATGTTTAATGATGAAAGGAGTAAAGCATCAATATCTTGCAAAACACCCACAAGTTGTTTGTCTCGGTTTTCATGCAATACTTTGTGGCAATAAGCAGAACAATTTGAGCTGAAACCCTGAACATTTTACACCTATTACACTTGATAAAGTTAGCAGAGTAAAACATACCAGTTAGTGTTAGTTCGGACAGAATTATACACAGCATCAGAAAAGAATATCTTAAAACCAAGATGCCTATTATTAATAAAAATCATAAAAGCCCCCATGGTGTTTATTTTATCACACTGGATAGCAAGAATATTATTAATATGGTATTGATACAAAGTAATATTAACTTCTTTTTTGTTAACTGCATCTGAAAGCATAGGTTTCTACAGATGAATGATGAGTAACTATATACTTTCAGAAAAAAAAGACAAGAAGAAAGAAAAAGAAAAAAGAACAAGACAGGAAAAAGAGATTCAAGACCATCAACAATAAAAACCCAAAGAATAAAAAAAAAAAGAATTGTAGGTTATTGGAACGTTTAATTATTGACAAAACAAAACGTTCCATTTACTTGTTTCGTCAATAATTAAACGTTCCAATAACCAACAATTCTTGTTTTTTGATTCTGAATTTTGGAATGGAAGCAATCTATCAAAACAGCAGTGTCAGTGTTATTCAAAAACAAAGGTTGAAATTGCAGCCATGTTGTCACAAATACTGCTCTGAGAAAAGTGAAAGGCAAAAAAGGAAGAGCTCAGGGAAAGAATGAAAGAATTTAGCATTTAAATCAAAGTGCCCTTTCAGAAAGAAAAGAAAAAAAAATTGAGAAAAGTAAAAATAAAATAAAATTAAAGATCCAGTAACAAAACAAAACAGCGAACTTCCATACCTTTGATGTCTGAATTCTCCTTCTCCATGCGAATAAGCAGCAATGTTTCCAGCATGGCTTTTCTCCACAGCGCACGGATTTCTCCAGACGTCCGTTTCCTGCCTTTCCTGCCCTCATGCCCATCATGTTCCGCCTCTATTTCAAACAGAGCGTAAAACATGGCCACACGTTTAATGTTCAGACACATCTGAGAAAAGTTGGACTTGTAGTCGCCTCTAGTGAATCTGGTATCCATTTGGTACAGGTGCTTCAAATTCCACTAGAAAGATATGCAATGGTCAGGAAACATCTGAAACCAACAGCAAATTTCTCCAGAAGCCAACAACAAATTTCTGCAGAAGCAAACAGCAAAATTTTTGAGCAGCTAAAAGCACTTCCTGCAGACGCTGACAGTTAGTTTCTGCAGAAGCTAACAGCAAATTTCTGCCAATGCTAACTGTCAATTTTTGCTGATTCTGAAGAATCTAAGAGCAAACTGCTGAAACACGACACTTTCTTCATCCGTTCTGTTCTGTGTGAGATGGGTCAGTGCAGAGAACTATAACCGTGACTAAATCTGCTCATACACACAAATCAACACCGTGGAATGCGAAGAATGAAGAAAACTGAAGAATAAGGAAAAACTGCCAGGTACAGGGTCGAGTGATCAATATGGCAACACCTGGCCTCAGTGGGTAAGAAAAGCATGACAGCAAGCGACAGACGTCAAGCTAGGTATTTGGGAAATGTTTCTATATACACAGGCTCTGGGGTGTTTCTTGTTCACAAACTGACCTTGTCTAAAGTACGACATTTCTGATAAACATTAGTGCACTCAAAAACAGGCAAAGAGTCTCTTAACCTTGTTTTTTGTTGGAAAATTCCATTTGTAAAGTATGACACTTCTGATAAACATTAGCTCAATCAAACACAGGTAGCGAGCGGTAGTCTGCCTTGTTTTTTTGTTGGGAAATTCCATTTGTAAAGTATGACCTTTCTGATAAACATTATTTTGCTCAGCCATTCAAAGATAAGGAGCAACCGCCTACACAATCTGGGGCGTTCCCTTCTTGAGTGTAGGAACTAGCTTACAGAAGACTGTTCTTTAATTACAAGAAATTATAAAGATAACAAGTAAAATAAAATTTGACACATGAACAAACAGCTAATATTAAACAGGCAGCAGTGTCTACCTTGTTTGTTGTTGGGAAGTTCCATTTGTAAAGTATGACACTTGTGATAAACATCTATATCTATATACGGCTAATGTGTGTGTGTGTCTGTCTGTCTGTCTGTGTCACTTCGCGATGCACGGCCAAAGTTCTCGATGGATCTGCTTCAAATTTGGTGGGCATATTCGGCTCTACTTCTTCCCGGCAAAGCCGGGTACCCGGCGAAGCGGGTATTCATCTAGTTATATATATATATAGCTCAGTGTCGAGTCAAAGATAAGAAGTGCCTACACAATCTGGGATGACGTTCCCTTCTTGAGTTTATGAACTTACAGAAGCCAGTTCTTCAATTACAAGAAAATAAAGATAAAAACTGAAATTGAAACTGAACTTTATTACAAAAGGATAGAGGTTTTAGCCAAGGCCTAATCTTAAAACCTGTCCCTTATACAAACACGTAAAACAGACCCACATTACATTTACAAGAAGATTAGGGAAAAAAATCGTATTTTCTCATACAAGATAATTTGACACATGAACAAACAGCTATAAATAAACCAAAAGAGCTAGATGTCAAAAGCAATAATCCTGCCAATATGTTGCACAAAAATATAATAAAAAAGAAAAAAGTTACCAACACAGCGCACACATAGAGCATTCAGTCGTCATCACCTTCAGCCCAGAAGTTACCGAGTCACAATAGAATCCATTTTGGAAGAATTAATTTACAAACTGACCAACTTGCTCGTGCATGTGCAAAATCAACCTGTCTATCCCACTGTGCAACCTGTACTGCACTGCACTTAAGCCTGTCAATGAGTCACACTGACACCAATCATAAAATCCCATTCAATATTGGCATGTCACTGGTTTAACAGCCCTTTGGTGGTGGCTATTAATGCCTCTGGGCAGCAGCTATCAGCATAATCCAACACAGAAATTTCATCATCCCATATTACACACCTCAATGTGGCCGTTTCACATATATATTTATATCCTTCTCTAGCTGACTCACTGATTTTGCTGACACTGCTGTTTTGACACGTGTTCTTCTTTGCACAGTCGAACCCCCCCCCCCCCCCCCCCCCTCAAGACCCCCCATTTTATGACTTCCTCCTTTTTAAGACTTAACTTTCTCCTTTCTCAGAAAGTTCTGCCTCTGTAAATATTTACCTCCAGTTTAAGACATAGAATGTCCTTTCTTTCTTTATTTGGTGTTTAACATCGTTTTCAACCACGAAGGTTATATCGCGACGGGGAAAGGGGGGAGAGGGGATAGAGCCACTTGTCAATTGTTTCTTGTTCACAAAAGCACTAATCAAAAATTTGCTCCAGGGGCTTGCAACGTAGTACAATATATGACCTTACTGGGAGAATGCAAGTTTCCAGTACAAAGGACTTAACATTTCTTACATACTGCTTGACTAAAATCTTTACAAAAATTGACTATATTCTATACAAGAAACACTTAACAAGGGTAAAAGGAGAAACAGAATCCGTTAGTCGCCTCTTACGACATGCTGGGGAGCATCGGGTAAATTCTTCCCCTTAACCCGCGGGGCCGGGAACAGAATCCGTTAGTCGCCTCTTACGACATGCTGGGGAGCATCGGGTAAATTCTTCCCCCTAACCCGCGGGGGGAACAGAATCCGTTAGTCGCCTCTTACGACATGCTGGGGACCATCGGGTAAATTCTTCCCCCTATAACCCGCGGGGGGGAGTCAGAATCCCAGACCTGCCTACCCCTGAAATGTACCATGTGTAGTTTTGGGTGTGAAAATAAGGCAAATGTGTAGTTAAAAAAAAATGGCAGGTGAATGTGTAGTATTTCAATTCGATCAACCCAAACCGCAAAACAGAACAGTTACTTATACTGTACTAAAACAAACACTCAACACTCCAAACAAAACTATTACAATGTGAACAATACTCCTCATACAAATACAAACAAAGCCCCCACAAAAATACAAGCCAAGCATTAAGTTTATTTGTTAAGAAAAAAATTATTAACTAGTTTGGAACATTTGATTTGTTTAAAAAAAGCTATGTTGAGGGGTATGCAGTTCATATACAGTGGGACCCCCTATTCAAGACCTGTGACAATCTGAGAACATCAAGTCACAAAAAGTAGGGACTGGGAGTATGTGTATCAACATGAAGGCAAATTTGCATATAAACAGAACAGGTTTGCGTCGGCAATAATAATAATATGGCAGGTCATTGCCTCTGCTCTGGTTACCGATCTCTCAAAAGTGAGCTTGTCTTGGTCTTCTTTCCCTGGCACGGGTTTCTTCACAAAACAGTCCAATTTTTCCTCTGCTTTGGTCGGGATTTCTCGAATTCCTCATGAGAAGTGCTTTTCTTGTGGCGGTTACACGGTCGTAAAGCCCACTGTGCTTCTCTGAAAAAGCCGTGTTGCACACAGTGCAGTGGGCAAAATGCTTCCCTTTTCTCCACGAAACTAGGCATGGATGCTCCTCATAGTACTTTGGCAGAAAAGCCTTGCTGGGAGTTTGACCAAGCTTCTTTTTTTTGCTCCGTGGCGGTTGATCGCCAAAGTCTTCTGGATCCGTGTTCGTCGCTGTAGCCATTTTTTTCCCTCCAGAAAGAATGAGCTACGAAGTGACCGCGTTCAGAAAAGTATGTGCTGACACGCCCTCGATAGTTGTAATAACAGCAGCAAGACCAACTGACTACGCTACTCTCGCGGGCGCCGGGCATGTTTTGCACGCAGTACACAACCGGTTAGTACAAATTATGGATCGGAACTCGCTCGCGTTTTTGTGTATTCAAAATGTCAAAATGTGTAGTCGAAACGAAACGTTTGCGTAGTATAAGACAAGCATGCGTAGTTGCGTAGTTTGGGGACCAAAATCGTAGTTTACTACGCTCAATGTGTAGTGTAAACAGGTCTGGAATCCGTTAGTCGCCTCTTACGACATGCTGGGGAGCATCGGGTAAATTCTTCCCCCTAACCCGCGGGGGGTGTCGTAGGATGTCCTTTTAAATCTGATTTTCTAAGATTCTGTAAAGTCGTCAAAGGCCTTGGTACCTCCCATTTAATTCGATCATGCTTTTACAGATTTTCTGATCACAATGTCTGAAACTCCCTTTCACTTTAAGACTCGATGTTCAGATTTTGTGCGTCCTCAAAAGTAGGGTTCCACTGTAATGTTATCCACAGTTTTCATCCAGAGACAAATATAAACCTAATATTATGTAAGCTTGTTTGAGTCCGTAAAACACTGATTTCCCTGTCACCAGGGTTTCATTTTCAATTTTCTGTGTACACTGAAACCCCCCTTTTACAACTTTGAAAAATCCAAGAAAATCAGGACTCAAAAAGAGAGGGATAGAGTCTTAAACTGGAGGTCAATTTACACTCAGGTTATGAACAGAATGTCCGAGATTGGAGGGTCTTAAAAAAGAGGAAGTCTTAAACTGGGGGGTTCTTAAAAAGGAGGGTTCCACTGTATTTTTATTCTGAAGTTGATACAAAGTTTTCATTGCGCCACATCTAAATGTTAACCATTAGTCTGGCTTATCAAATGAACACTCTCCTTTTGCTGTCACCACTTATAATCCTCGAAGGCAGAAGAAGAAGAAAAAGATCACACTGTTTCTGCCCATTTATTTTTCTTTGTATTTTAATTCTGAAATGTCTGCAAGGTTTTCATCCAGAAAAAGAGGAAGATAAATGTTGACTTTTACGCCCTCATGGTAAAACCATTAGGGGCTAATGTTCCCGCAACTGTTACCCTGACCTTAGACGAGTGACAGATACCCAGTTCAACAATATGCGTGTTTAAGGTGTGACCGGCCTGGATTCAAACCAGTGACCCTGGGATCATAAGTCCATGCGTGCTCTACCACCTGAGCTTACTGACCCCGCCCAGTAACACAACTATCATGGGCATATATAATCTAGCTAGGCTGACTCACTTACACTCTGATTTGCTGTGACAGCCTGTTTGCACATGTTTATTCTTTTTTTGTATTTTATGATGAAGTGTTTTTGTACCAGCTTCAGAAGCAGCGGAATATCATTCAACAGCAGACGTGGGTAACATATTGTTCATGTCACAATCAATGTGTGCATGTTACAGTTATAATACTGTGTAATGTTTCAGGCTATAACTTAATATATCTAAGTGCAAGGATATACAGTGTGAACAGTTTTGACTTTGAAGTGTCTTTTTTTTTAACACTTATATCATATTGCCATTAGCAACGTGATCAGCAGCTGTACATTCATCCTGTTAATTGCTTAAACTTCAATCGCTGACACATTAATAAAAGAGACACCTACTGCAAGATTTTAACATCTGTACCATACGTTTCATTGCAAGGGCTGGAAACCCACTACCGGAGGAAATCAGAACATAAATAAACAAGTATTTCATAAAGGCCATATTGGAAACAATTCTGTCTTTAAATGCTTTCGAGAAATCTCTTCTCTCCCTCACACGCATGCATTTCACACATAACAAGAAGAGCAAACGCTCGATCGAGTCACTTTCGCAGTTCTGAATATTATATGAGGCATCAGATGGACAGGAAGAAATTGCTATTCACAACACAATGAGTCACGTTCACATAAAATTTGAGCCCGGTCACTTTTATAGTTTCCGAGAAAAGCCCAACGTTAAGTTGTGTGTTGCCGAACAGAAAAGGCTAGTTATCTCCCTTGTTTTTCTGATAACGTTCGTAAAAGGCTACAGATGTAAATACTTTGATGTAAAGAATAATCCTACAAAGTTTCAATCACATCCGATGAACTTTGTCAAAGATATAAAATGTCTAATTTTTCCTTTGACGCTGACCTGTGACCTTGAAAAAGGTCAAAGGTCAACGAAACCATCGTTAAAGTGTAGAGGTCATTGGAGGTCACGACTAAACAAAATATGAGCCCGATCGCTTTGATAGTTTCCGAGAAAAGTCCAACGTTAAGGTGGTGTCTACGGACGGCCGGACGGCCGGCCGGACAGACTAACACTGACCGATTACATAGAGTCACTTTTTCTCAAGTGACTCAAAAATACACACTCACAAATACAGAGAGAGAAAGAGAGAGAGAGCGAGAGCGAGAGAGAGAGAGAAAGAGAGAGAGAGAGAGAGAGAGAGAGAGAGAGAGAGAGAGAGCACATGCTCACACACCTCCCCCCTCATCATAATCGCTCACAGCAAGTAAGCACCCAAATATGAACACTTCCACGCCTGATAAAAAGACCAAAAGGAGCCCTCTATCCATCCGTTTGTTTTGGTTTGTGAATCGTTACATCTGTAGTTCTTCTTTCTGTTCTATCGTCTGTCCTCTTCTTTTTTTTCTGATTTGTTTATGTACCTAGAAAAGACCCTAGGGTCGAACCGTCGCCGTTATTTGTTCCATCTTCTTCCTTCACGTGTTTTTGGTCTTTTATTTATCGCTCTCGTACGTTTATCTCTTTTTTTTCTGAATTGTTTACGTGCCTGAAGAAGACCCAAGGGTTGAAACTTTCTTTCTTTATTTGGTGTTTAACGTCGTTTTCAACCACGAAGGTTATATCGCGACGAGGGAAAGGGGGGAGATGGGATAGGGGAAAGGGGGGAGATGGGATAGAGCCACTTGTTAAGTGTTTCTTGTTCACAAAAGCACTAATCAAAAAATTGCTCCAGGGGCTTGCAACGTAGTACAATATATGACCTTACTGGGAGAATGCAAGTTTCCAGCACAAAGGACTAAACATTTCTTACATACTGCTTGACTAAAATCTTTACAAACATTGACTATATTCTATACAAGAACCACTTAACAAGGGTAATAAGTGAAGAATTTTATGGGTGAGAGAAGGAAAGTAAAAGGACCTTGGGGAGGCAGAAATAAAGAAACAAGAAAAAGATCCTAATTAGGTTCACGGCATCGAGAGTGATGCGACCTTCTCTCAGAAGTTAGTAGAGAAGGCTCCCCCATCCACCACCCGGGGGACGCCAATTAGGGGGCGCGAGGAAGGGTTGAAACGCCACCGTTATTTGTTTTGTCTTTTTCCTTCACACAGTACAGTACAGTATTTTTTGGTCTTTTTATTTAAAAAACCCAAATGAGAATGAAAGTCGCTTGTTCATTTCAATGCTTGTTCTTCTCGCAGGTGCCAGGAGATTGGTTCCGTATAACTCTCGCTTACTTCCCTTTGTTTTTTTGGTCTTTTTATTTATCGCTCTCAGGCAAAGTCACCATTGTTCTTCTACTTCCACACCTATAACCTGTCAACCTTAGACCCAAACTCACCGAAAGCGTTCATGGATGCGTCGCGACTGGTCGGGGTACACACTCGTTCGAAGATGGCCTTGCGCCAGGAGCCCTGTACCTGGGGCGTTGACCGCTGGCCATTCTCGTCCTGGGGGGAGGTCATGGGGGAAGAGGAGCTGGACTCGTGCTGGTGTGGACTGGACGACAGCAGGTACCTGGTCAGAAATACAGTGGAACACCCCTAAAAATAGAGAATTTCAAGGCCAAACAAAAATATATGTTTGTTACCCGACCGACCCTATTTTTTCCCGCCGACCCTACAACTCTTTTCATTTCTCAAAAAAACAAAAACTGTTGGCACATTTTGTGAACCATACCGAGACCAAGGGAAGTAACCTCCTTTAAACTCCACTAAATCTTAAAAAAAAGAAGAAAAAAAGCTGAGCTACCGACCCTATCTTTTTTGGTTACATAACCTTAACCCAACATTATAAGATGTTTGATGGGTTGTTGACAGACCAGCATTTTTGTCGGTCCGAGGGGGAGCATATCGTCTTTTGTTTCATATTTATAAATATGAAACAAAAGTCGATATGCCCCCCCGAGGACCGACAAAAAAGCTGGTCTGTCAACAAACCACCAAACATCGTTTTTGTCATCATTTTGGTAGTGAGAAAATAAGTGCACAATCAACCGGGGAGCCATGCTTTGAAACACGGCTTCCGTGCTGATAACCACACGAGTCCCGGTTTGATAACCACACGAGTTCCGTTTTGATAACCACTGGCAATCAAAGCTTGCGTGTGAAAGCAACTTTCTGTGTTTTTGAGTTCATCAAATGTTGGGATGAATATGTCAGGTTTGAGGATGCACAGTTCTGTAGGTTCATCTCTGTATTCCACCCCCTCGGCTTTCTGTTGTAAATATTAAGCTGAGAGATCGAATGTGGAAGCTAAGTTTGGTCAAAGGTCACAGAAGATTTGCGTCGTGCAGCGAAGGAAAGAATCGCGATCTTGTTTCCGACTCAGTACCTCTTTGTTTTTCATTTGACCTGTCATTCTGCTTGGTCGGCTTTGTTAGATGTTTGCATATCTTGTTGCTATTTTCTTTGCTTTTATTATTGTTTCTTATTTGTGCTTTGTTTATCGATACAACGTCTTGTGCACGGGTCAAAATGTGTGTCAGGGGTCGTTTTACTTGAACTTGACGTTCGTGTTTCTCCGAACGTCTGTGTTTCGAAACACAGATACAGTGACACACTCCATGACTCTGTAAGAAGGCAAAACATATCGCTAGGTTTCATTTGTTTTTGATGAATGTATGACCTTTCATGAAGTAGTTTTGTTTTTTGTTTACTTTTGCCAGTTTGGCAGTTTGTTTTTGGAACTTTGCAAAGCAGTGTCGTGTCGTCTGTTTAGGTCTGGGGAAACACCAATGAAAAGAGCCGAAGAATCCCCGAGCGTTTCTATTTTTTGTGTGTGGCCTAAAACACACTGTACGGCGCCATATTTCTCGCTCTCACGCACAGTCACCATTGTTCTGCTTTCGTCATATTTTATGGGGCAATAAAGCTATGACCATACTGGCATACAAATGAATATATAAGGTCTCTTTGATTTAAATGGCAATGCGCACACCACTCGTAACGTAATAGCCGATGTTGGCTCCTGTGACAAAATCCCCACGAACTACACTCATTGGGCATCCGGATCCAGATCCACACAAACTCACATGGTCTTCATGGGGCTGTTGGTTTTGGGCGTGTTGTGGTTGACGTCGCGAAGCCTCTGCTTGGCGGCCGCACGCTCTCTCTCCCCAGCGTCCGGAATGGCACCCAGGGTGGAGGATCGTTTGCGGGGTTCTGGCGAGGCTGGGGGACTGGGGAAGTCATGGCTGAAGTGTTTGGACGTCGGAGAGGTCACCGGGGAACCGTCAGGGGTCGACGAATCCTAAAAAAGTAAAATGTGAAACAAGATTAGATTCACCTGAAAGCAGTCGGGGAGGTCAGCGGGAAAGCGTCAGGGGTCGACGAAACCTGGAAAAGTTAAAAAGTCAAATGGGAAACAAAATAATAGTTTCAGCGGAAAAGCATCAGGGGTCGACAAATCCTTATGAAAAGTAAAAAAAGTAAAATGTGAAACAAGATACTAATAAATATTCACCTAAAAGCACTCAAGCCCTTCTAGAGACCTTAACCTTGACTACATAAGTCACATCTTGGCACTTGGTCGGTGTTTTGAGTCAGTGCAGCACTCAGTGTACCAAAATTGATTCAAAGGGCTCCCAATTATACAGTGGTTATTTGAAGACAAATGGAATGCCAAGGAAAAGTTAAATAATGAAGAACAAATACAACAAACTTAAATGGCAGCTCCACAGATATGCAGCTAAAACTGACATACAGCTGAGTTTCATTCCTGCCAAAATGCATTAATCTGCCAGTGTTTCCTAGCAAGGTTCTTTACCATTCAATATTACAGTCAAATGACCAAGAAGAAGCCTGCAAGTGACCTGAAAAATGGTAACAGAAAAATGAAGATGAAATAATCATAAATAATAACCAATTCACAAGTAGCACTGATGACCGTGTAATAAACACATTTTCACAAACTAATTTTCAGACAACCACAAGGTTTCCTTGTCTCTACATCTTCAACATCGACAACCCGATTGAAAGAGTGTAAATCATATTCAAGGAATAACAACAAGATAACACACGTCTGAACCACAGACCTGTCTTTCAATCTCCCCATCCACTTTCTCTTCTTCTTCGTCATCATCGTCATCATAATCATGTACAATCAGGTAGCCTAGGTAGTCACGCCAACTATTCCAATAGGAAGCTACCGACTCCATCAAATCCTGCAGCTGTTTTTTTGTCACTCAAATCCTACTGTGTCTGTCTGTACTCTAGTTTTTACAATAGCGTTTCCACAAGCACCTGTTGCGTTTTTTTGTTATGAAGTGAGTGGGTCAGTCACTTTATGATTTCTCATTCACAAAAAATCACCTGTCTATAGTGCAACCAGGCCTATTAAATTCTCACAAATCAGCGGATGGTAACACCATTTCAAATTATTTCACTTGAAATTGTCTTCTCAAAATATGCACTTCCAACGTATTCCTTCTGCTACTGCACTTGAACATAGTGATGATCCCTTTCAAACTTTCTTTTCTTCTTTTTATTTGCCTGTTAATTATGCTGCAAATAGTACTTCTCTCATCAAGATAGAGTTTAACAGACCATCTTCTGTTATTCTTCACATTTCAAAATCCACATCTTAACCACACAATCACTGGAAGGCAACAAACAGGAACACCCTTTGACTGCAGCTCTTAATATCCGCACTTTATGACACATTGTTTCATGAAGAAACAGCTGATAATTAGTAATCAAACACTGTCAGCTCCGATGCAGTCACGACTTGCTCAATATAGTCCAGTCGTACCACACCTGATTCGCATCATCGAACTCCTGAACAAAGAACGATCAGGTGGTAGTCACTAGTGCTACACTACATTGGTTGACACACCTCCACGCTGTAATTTAACAACATGCTACACTCATGCAGTGCTTGCTTAAACTGGAAATTTCCGGTATTTCGTCATTTTTTTTGTTTGTACACAACATTATTGGAAAACGATATCGGCAACCGATTTTGTTTGTTTGTTTATTTACTGCACCTGACAGTTTTTCATGTGAAAATAAATTGAATTTTCTTAAACTTTTGTTTGAGTTTTCTGCTTGCCGTGACCAAGCAACCTCTTTGGGTCTGCAGGTGTATTTCTTCTTTTCTAGGTATTATTGATGTAAAAACCAAAGTGCGCAATCACTATTTATACAGTACTGCTTCACTGTAAACAAGGCGATGCTATTACGCACTGTAAACAATGATGTCACATACTGCAATGTGATACACTCCTTCACTGCAAACAATGAGATGCTGCTAGACCACTGTAAACACTGTTGGCATGATTTTGACTGTCATGTACGTACAATGTAGTACACAAGTAGTACGCAATTTAAACAATAAGATTTACTGCAATGTGATTCACTCCTTCACTGCAAACAATATGATGCTGCTAGACCACTGTGAACACTGTTGGCATGATTTTGACTGTCATGTACGTAGTACACAAGTAGTACGCAATTTAAACAATTAGATTTACTGCAATGTGATTCACTCCTTCACTGCAAACAATATGATGCTGCTAGACCACTGTGAACACTGTTGGCATGATTTTGACTGTCATGTACGTAGTACACAAGTAGTACGCAATTTAAACAATTAGATTTACTGCAATGTGATTCACTCCTTCACTGCAAACAATATGATGCTGCTAGACCACTGTAAACACTGTTGGCATGATTTTGACTGTCATGTACGTACAATGTAGTACACAAGTAGTACGCAATTTAAACAATAAGATTTACTGCAATGTGATTCACTCCTTCACTGCAAACAATGTGATGCTGCTAGACCACTGTAAACACTGTTGGCATGATTTTGACTGTCATGTACGTAGTACACAAGTAGTACGCAATGTAAACAATAAGATTTACTGCAATGTGATTCACTCCTACACTGCAAACAATGTGATGCTGCTAGACCACTGTGAACACTGTTGTCATGTAGTACGCTGACCAAGTAGTACGCAAATTACAATAATACTGCAATGTGAAACACTCGTGCACTACAAACAATGCATGTGCATCATGCTACTAGACCACTGTAAACACTGTTGGCATGCCTGTCATGTACGTAGTACACAAGCAGGCTGGGGAAAAGCCAGGTAAAATAGTCCAGGGCTTGTTGCTGTAAACTTCCAACAGCTGTTGTCATGTCAATAATTTGTCCCACACAGTAACTGCAACCTGTGTCCATACACACAACATTGTTTGGGGGGAGGGGGGAGGGGGGGGGCTTAAACTATTAAATTCCTGAAGTAGTTATCAGTTTCTGAAGGGTTGTTTTATAATTCACAGTCTAAATTATACCTTTTGCCTAAACTGTCCATAATATTTGGGGCTCGGTAGCTCAGTTGGAAGAGCAGTGCATTTGTGATGCGAGGCTCTTGGGTTGGAATCCGGGCCGGGACAGACACGGGTCAACTTTATGTGCAGACTCAGAGAAGGTATCCATGTTCCACCCCCGTGTCACCACTGTGGCAGTCATAAAAGACCTCGGTCATTCTGCTATATAAGCAGGTGGCTGATTACACCTTAATTAAACAGTCGCACACACCTGGGTAGTGCGACCCTGTTGCTGCTATATTAGCTATATAATTTGCACTCTGAGGAAGCGACCCAAATTTCCCAGCCATGGGACAATAAAGTACTGAAAATGAAAATGCACCATGTACAACCACAGTGTGCAAACTCACTGTGTCTAATGAGATACATCACTCTTTGAGACTAGACTAAACAACAAATATTTCCTGCAGTATATGTTTTTGCAGAGATGTTTGATCTCTGCATTACAACAGACGATTTAGAACTATTATAGACTAGACTCTCTTATTATCTGTATTAACTTTATATTTTTTTTTCAAATCTGTCAATTATTTGTAGCGGCTACTATAAACCCCTAAACGGGAAAAAAAAAAAAAAAAAAAAAAAAATCTGAACGACTTAAAATATTTCTTGCAGTATGTTTCGGGAGAGATCAAATTCCCCTTCACAAAAGACCATGCAGCATTTCAGGCTCCGCGTTCATCTCAGTATTAAACTTTGCATCTATTTTATAAATTACTGTCCAGACTTTTATCACTAGCAGTGGAACCTGCGTCCATGTTATGCACACAAACTTCACAAGTATGCGTATGTGTTGCGCCCCTCTCTTCATTTGATTAAACTAATTTATACCTTAATCTTGTTAAACTGATCGCCGCGTGTCAATATAATTATAAACTTGGCCAAAAAGTTATTGCAACAAATTTCAAACCCAAATTAAACCATTAATCCCCGTGTCATTTCATTAAAACCTTATGTGCCAGTTAATTTGAGGGTACCAAGTTACTTGAGCGGCGGTCACGTGATCCCTGAAAAAGTCAAATCCAAAAAGTGATCCTGAAGGTTAAGTGAACGGCCTTAACTGGCACATAAGGTTTTAATGAAATGACACGGGGATTAATGGTTTAATTTGGGTTTGAAATATGTTGCAATAATTTTTTGTCCAAGTTTACTTGTACCAGTCTGTAACCTGCAGTGACCTATGATGCAGCCACAACACTGTGTTTGAGTTAGGACTTAAAATAATTTTCTTGCAGTATATTTCTGAAGTATTGTTTTATCCCACTCCCCAAAGAATGAAAAGGACTTAATATAAGGCTCTCCTCAGTATTAAACTAACTTCATGTTTTAATTTAGTTTAAACTGTCATTTTTATAGAAAATACAGAACCGCCTTGTGTGCGTAACCACACACGTGCATGGCAGTGTTTAATCAATATCACACATCTGTTACATCGCAAAACAAATGAATTTAAATGAACTTAAATCTCCTTAATGCTAAGCGCAGCCAGTCTAATATCACCGATCATGACACTAATTATGCATAATTTTACATTCTTTCACAAGTGTGTTTTGAATAACGTACTCTCATGACTCGATCTGCCTTCAATTAATGCCTCAGGTTTAGGGATGGGAGGAGTTTCAATTAATTCATTTTTGAATATGCTCCGGGCCTGGGCATAAATTCTTTTCTATAAATTCATGCAACATGTTATCATGCTCAAATGTTATTATGTGCTTATTATAGATGTTTTTGTTGTTGTAATTTTACTTCACGGTTTTCTTACTATGTTGGAATTTTATTCTTACATCTTTGTTCTAGATTTATTCTTGGTAGATGACCTCATAGTCATGATGACTCCAGGGACAATCGCACCTGAAATGCCATGGTCTTATATAACTGCTAACAATGATTCCTGTTAATATTCATATACCAGTAAATTTCAATGAACTCTTTAATTCATCCGGCCTTTAATTTGTCTGTTTTTGTTTGTTTGTTGTTTATTTATCAAATGTTTACGATTTTTGTGTGCTGTTTTGTAAGCCTGATCAAGGATTATAATTATATACATGCATAAGAAACCATTCACAGTCTAGCTATATACAAAAAACAACCAATTATACAGTGGAACTTTGACCTCGTAAGACCCCCCCCCCCCCCCCCCAATTTAAGACTTCCTCCTATTTATGGCCTTGCTTTTTCAGATTTGTTGTTCATAACCTCTGTCAAATTACTTAAATTTTAAGCCCAACGAATGGTTGTGTGATGCGCCCGCAGCGTGTTGGCGTACATAACATGTGCTTGTCACATCTCGCTTTCAGCCTTCACCGCCGGCTAGCCAAGCTGCTTGCAGCACCGGCGAAAAAGAGAGCAGCCTTGCGTAAGTCTCTCCCTGCCAGTAAGCCTCTCCACAACAAGTCCTATGCAAGCTTTAAAGCAACCCTCCACGAGGTGTTGGATGGTAACTGGGGGCCTTATGTCCCCAGGCAGAATTGCAAGGGCGCGGAGGAGGTTTGGCCCCGAACATGCGGCATGCAGGTCCACCGGTGCGTGGACACACCCTGGCGCCCATGAACCAAACCCCCAGGTATGGGTTACCTACAAAGACTCTACGTCCCAACGGCTGACCAGGCGGACGAGGAGAGTGCACTCCCAACGGCTGTGAAGGCAGAAGAGAACCCTTAGTCTCACATCCAAATGGTAAAAAAAACCACAAAAAAACCTTAAATTTTAAGACTGACGTGAGTCACCTCCTTTTTAAGAAGACCTGATTTTCCGAGGTCCTAAAAGGAGGCTCCACTGCACATCTATAATTGTGTGCAGAGCTTATCTACAACTTATCTACTCGGACTGCACAGCTGTTGGCACACTGGCCTGAGGTGAAATGCTCAGTGTCAAACTTTAATGACATGAGAACACCTGCATGTAATTTATGAACTGGGGATGAGGGGGGGGGGGGGGGGGGGGGGGGGGCTGTACAGACGGACATGTGTGTGCCTGGGGGATAAAGAGACCTGGTGGAGAGAATCACAGTGTGTGTGTGTGTGTGTGCAGCATGCGCGTGGTGTGTGTGTGTTTATGTGTGTGTTTGTGTTTGTGTTTGTGTGTGTGTGTGTGTGTGTGTGTGCGCGTGGTGTGTGTGTGTGTGTGTGTGTGTGTGTGTATTATCCCTCTGCATCAGTCTGGGTATAATCTGTGCAATAATACAGTACACAAGACCATCAAATCTATTTTTTTCAATATTTCATTGACCCTCAAGTTTTGTTTTACCCACTTCCAATCATTCAGGTATCAACAATGACTTTACTCCGTGGAATGACAGACGCAGCCCAAATGCCAGACGCAGCTCAGACGCAGCCCAGATGCCAGACACAGCCCAGACGCCAGACGCAGCCCAGACGCCAGCCCAGACGCCAGCCAGACGCCTGACGCAGCCCAGACGCCA
Source organism: Littorina saxatilis (assembly GCF_037325665.1). NCBI lineage: Eukaryota > Metazoa > Mollusca > Gastropoda > Littorinimorpha > Littorinidae > Littorina > Littorina saxatilis. The sequence continues at coordinate 17,257,665 of NC_090250.1, read as the reverse complement.
GATGCAGCCCAGACGCCACCCAGACGCCAGACACAGGCCAGACGCCAGCCAGACGCCTGACGCAGCCCAGACGCCAGACACAGCCCAGACGCCAGACACAGCCCAGACGCCTAACAAAGCCCAGACGCCACCCAGACGCCAGACGCAGCCCAGACGCCAGACACAGCCCAGACGCCAGACACAGCCCAGACGCCAGACGCAGCCCAGACGCCAGACACAGCCCAGACGCCAGACACAGCCCAGTGCAGTGGAGACCCAGGAGAAGCTGTGGTGATCAATTGCGGAATCACTGTGACAGACTGCAAATTTTCCCCCACAAAAGCTACTGAAATCTATGCATGGCCAGTAATGCAGAAGAAGAAGACTAAGAAAAGAAGACTAAGAGAAGAAGACTAAGAAAAGAAGTAACTGTTTTTTTTTTACATTTAGTCAAGTTTTAACGTAGAGGGGGGAATCGAGACGAGGGTGTGGTGTGTGTGTGTGTGTGTGTGTGTGTGTGTGTGTGTGTGTGTGTGTGTGTGTGTATGTGTGTGTGTGTCTGTCTGTCTGTGCGTGTAGAGCGATTCAGACTAAACTACTGGACCAATCTTTATGAAATTTGACATGAGAGTTCCTGGGAATGATATCCCCGGAAGTTTTTTCATTTTTTTGATAAATGTCTTTGATGACGTCATATCCGGCTTTTTGTAAAAGTTGAGGCGGCACTGTCACACCCTCATTTTTCAATCAAATTGATTGAAATTTTGGCCAAGCAATCTTCGACGAAGGCCAGACTTCGGTATTGCATTTCAGCTTGGTGGCTTAAAAATTAATTAATGACTTTGGTCATTAAAAATCTGAAAATATAAAACGATCCAAATTTACGTTCATCTTATTCTTTATCATGTTCTGATTTCAAAAACATATAAATATGTTATATTTGGATTAAAAACAAGCTCTGAAAATTAAAAATATAAAAATTATGATCAAAATTAAATTTCCGAAATCGATTTAAAAACAATTTCATCTTATTCCTTGTTGGTTCCTCATTCCAAAAACATAGATATGATATTTTTGGATTAAAAACACGCTCAGAAACTTAAAACGAAGAGAGGTACAGTAAAGCGTGCTATGAAGCACAGCGCAACCGCTACAAACAGGCTCGTCACTTTCACTGCTTTTGCACTAGCGGCAGACTACGTTCAGTTTCATTCTGTGAGTTCCAGTCAGCTTGACTAAATGTAGTAATTTCGCCTTACGCGACTTGTTTAAATGTACAGAAAATTGTAAATGGACATAAAAATCTTACGCCTGACAATCATAATTCAGTGGGACTTGGCGAGACAGAGAAGGAGGGGGAAAGGTGTATGGCATCAGTGTTGGATGACTTTGGGGCCCGGTAGCTTAGGTGGTACTAGAGCACTGGACTTGTGATCCTTAGGGGTCGCAGGTTCGAATCCGGGCTGGGACGGACACGGGTCAACTTTATTTGCAGACTCAGAGACGGTATCCATGTTCCACCCCCGTGTCACCACTGTGGCACATAAAAGACCTCGGTCATTCTGCCATGTGACTGATTACACCTAAACACGCAGACACCTGGGTAGCGCAACTCTGTGTTGCTGCTAGCTTTCCACTGGGAGAAAGTGACCCAAATTTCCCAGCGATTAGGGGCAATAAAGTATTAATTAAAATGATAAATGAAAAAATGACTCACCGAGCGGTTGGTCCATGCGACGGTTTCACTCTCAGTGGTCCAGGACCTCTGGCGGAAATGGTCCCTGGCATCCTCCCTCTTACGGGCCTGAAACACACACACACATAAAAGTTCTGATTATAGACTTTTTGGGGTTTATATTTAGCCAATAAATTATACACATACAGGGATGGCCAAATATCAACATTTTAACTAGCCAGCCGGGCGACTAACTTCAAGAAAGTCACTGGCCCGCCAGAAATGTCGCTGGCCCGGTACAATTACCACAGTTGCTGCATCTGCGGTGTTTATATGGCTTTAAAACTCAATATGACTACCAAAAGAGTTGTATTTGACCAGATTTACACTGGTCAGCTGGGCGAGTTGCCGCCAGGCGGTTTCTACTAGCCCGGCCAATGTTTTATTCGCCCCTGGCGATCGGGCGGACGATTTGGCCATCCATTTTTTGTTCATGCAACTGGATATGGCAATTGGAGTCAGCAGTCAGGAAAAGGCCAGCATTTGTTTCAACTGGTCAAAAGGTTGCTGTCACAAGGACAGGTCAGTTCTGATTGTTACAAGCTTCAAATAGTCTCAGCCAAAAAAACAATAAACACACAGGATCTGATATTGCTGTTTTAAGAACGGTCCCATGTCCGTTTTGGTCGGCCGTCAGCGAAAGGTCAAAATTTCTTCCAAATTTCTGAAAACTTTAAATTAATGCTGTCATTTTCAGCAGATCCGCAAAACTTTTTTTCAATGATATCACAAGGAATGGGTATATATAACGGTCTCATGACTTGTGCATTGTCCAGTACATTGTACAAAGATGTACAGTCTCAGACGGTTAAGCTTGGTTACTTTAATGTTCTGCAAGATTAAACGCTTATTGTTCCATGAGGCTTTCAGCAATTAATTTAATTTCACAAAAAGCAAAACCCGGTAACACCACAAAACTGTTCTTGCACAAAGCATCTCTCCCCCCCCCCCCCCCCCCCCCCCCCCCCCAGCAATCACCTCTGTTCGATTATGCAGCAGGTAATCGGTGGCAATTTCAGCAGCAGATTTTGAGCGATGCTGCGAAAACTGGCGCCGTCTGGCAATGAGATTGTTGGTCACCCTGAGCGACTCTGTCATGGTGTCAATGACGGACGATACCGCCTGCTCCGTTTCTTCCATGATCCGTGACAGCTCCATGTTGACACAGAATGCTTGATTCGCTTCACTGGCGTTGAGAATGAAAACTGTTTAAAGTGTTTGTGGCATCTGATATTCTTAGGAGAGTGTCAGATATAATTGTCTCATACCAGACAGCTCCATTCGATCGTTTGTGGAATCTCATTTTCTTCGCAGGCAGTTTTATTTCCCATGTGAGACAACAACCCGGGGCCCATGGCGTACGCTACAAGACATTCTCTGATCGAGAATTAAAAAGTTGTATGTGGTATATCTGATATTCTTGGAAGACAGGCAGGTTTTGTCCAATTTTGTCGAGACAGGTGACCATGAAGACCCATTAATTAGCTTAAAGGCAACATGCAGTGTCACTGCTTCACGACAGTCACGATAACAAAGAGTTTAAGAAGTTAAGTTGCATCTGCTGACATTCTTTGGACACAGGCAGTTTTTGTCCAACATGAGATCGTGGCTCTAATGTAAGTTAATTGAGTACAACTACAAGACAATTGAGACTTGCTTCGCTTAAATATCAACATAAAAAAGAGTATATGGCATCTGATATTCTTTTGTGCATGAGACGACACTCTTTGTCCATTATTGTCCTTTCTCGTCTAACTTCTGTTCTTTAACTAATCTCTCGACTCGCTCTCTTGTTTGTGCTCGAAGCCCTGCACGTTTCCACTCAATTCTGCAGAAATGCATGCATGTTCCTTGAAAATTATCAGCAGTAAATCAGTCCATTCTGATTCAATGTCTCTCACACACACAATTCACCACACATAAAGATACAAGAAACTGTCCTGATGGCAATTAATGAGGCTTAATTAATTAGCACACACTAATCACACAATAATCCCACTGTCGGTGAATTTCTGTCCATTCATTCCCAAGAACGAGACAGTCCCAGCAAAAAACAGCAAGTTCAGGGATTCAACCTGAGTATCTAATACTTTGTCCAATTTCGAACGGTTTCCATGGCGATTTTCCACATGGAGCACTGCATGAAACGTCAAACAAAATGTGAATATATAGCTCTGGGTCAATTGGTGTTTTTATACCAAAGACTGCAGAAAAGATAACAGATGATTTTAAATACAAAAAGCGCTGTCTAAACTGTTCCGTTCTCAATGAGTCACTAGTGCAATTTCACTGGGGTGTTTCAAAGTTGTGCTATGGAAATGTATTACGGATTTATGCGCCTGCCTTCAGGCCCCACGTAATCTTAATCATCTTAAATTCTCGCTTCACTGCACATGAATGTTTTTAACTTTAAAGTGACTCACAGGCAGTCTCATATTGTGAAGTGAAAGTGTGCAAAGAATTAACCTATATCTTCAGGGGGCTTCTGCACGAACCACCTCTTTCTGTGCTAAATATATATATGTGAATATGGGAATAACATCCTCAATTTACACCAAATATTCATTTTAGTAGCCGTTAAGGTAAAATATATTACACGCAATAAAATGTTCAACACAGTGTGATTTACATTCTATCCATTGACATAGAAAATATTGTGAAGTCACTGAGAAATTCTACCTCTGATATTTGGACAGCTCAAGGAACTAAACAACTGATCAAGCCGGAAAGACGCAGTCGAACATTGAATTCCTGGGTTATTAATAATGCAGCCATTTATTTGCATTTGGATGACTGCATATAACGTACATTCATGAACTCAAACCTTTCTCCATCACCTGCCATGCATGATCAAGACAAATATGTTATTTTATGTTATCTTCCCCCAAAACTAGAGACACAGAAAAATGTACACAGGTGTGTTATACATAGGAAATTATCTTCTGTTTTATTTTTACTACTGTTAGCTAATATGTTGTCTGGTATCCACAGTCGGCACAGCACAGTACTGTCACAGAAACTTCTTTCAAATCACAGAATGCTTTGCCATCATTTCAGCAGATCCGCCAAACTTCTTTTCCCTCTGGGGTACAACAGGTATATTAAATGCCAAGGACTGCCTTCAAACTCACAAAGTTTGTTAAGTAAGTCCATTTTGGTAAATTTCAGGACAAAAGAAGAAAAAAATCCTAGCACTTTCTTTCTTTATTTGGTGTTTTACCTCGTTTTCAACCACGAAGGTTATATCGCGACGGGAATCCTAGCACAACTCCTGACTGTTCGCCATGCACTAACACTCTGACAGGTCCATCTATCTTCCACATAAACAGAAGACAGTGACATGGGGGGTGGGACATCAAACAGGAAAAGATGAAAGACACACAGTGGAACCCCCCTTAAGACCTGACACAATCTGAGAAAATGAGCTGGTCTTAACAGGGAAGTGTTTTAAACTGGAGGTGAATTTGCAGACACCTGCAGCAACTTTGAAAACTAGGGTCTTAGCACTGGATCAGACTGAGGTCTGAGGTGGGGGGGGCGGGGGGGGGGGGGGGGGGGGGGGTGGGGTGGGGATGTCCTAAGAGGAAGGTTCCATTGTAGGCGAGGGGAAAAAAATCAATGGTATGTGCAGAAGAAAGCCGGGAAACAATCAGACGCAATCATAACCAATGCTAAAGCAGCAGGAATATTCCTTCTCGGCATCAACCGGCAGCCATTATTGTTGTTGATTGCTATGGAGTGGCCAATCAAATCAGCTCATTGTCTCTGCGCTGTGCAGCAAAACGTTTCCTGCTGCCCGACGCTTTCTGACAGGAAGCAAGATTTACGAGCTTGTTCCAAAAGCGCAACGGAATTATAATGCTAGCTCCCCTCTTAGACACGTACTCTGTCTGAGGTAATTCTTTGTGTCAGGTTTTCCTTGCAGGTGACACTGTGATATTACTAACTTCTTCTTTTCAACTCCACGCTGATTACTTTGGTCTTCTGTTTCAATATCATATGGTTTATGCACGCCAATGATTTCCTGTTCTTAAATTTCATTAAGAAAAGAAACAATTTTGTCTTTGACTCCACATTAATGATTTTGGTTTCAATTTGATGGACGCATTGGCGTATGGAATAAGACACTGGCCTCTTATGCAGTAAGTTGAATGTCCAAATCCTGCCGCGCCTGGTGGAAAATTGTAACTGTGAAGATTTTTCAGATTTCCTGAGTCAACTTATGTGCATCGATCCTCGCCATGCAGTGCTTAGCGCCTAATCCCCCTTCGTGCGTACACTTATAAGCAAAAGACCAAGTACGCACAGAAAAAATGCTGTAATCCATGTCCGAGTTTGGTGGGCTATATATAGAAACACAAAAATACCAAGCATGCATCCTCCGAAATTGGCGTTTGGCTCATAAATGGTGGGGTTAAAACGGCCATACATACAAGGAAAACACCCACTAGTGCAAAAAACACAAGTGTACATGGGAGTTTCAGTCTAATTAAACCTTGAAGAAGAAAAAGAAGAAGATTCCAATTTCACAAGGAAATGCAACACATTTTTTCTCTACTCCACAGGAATGACAATTGCTTGACCTAATTGACACAACAATAAGTCTGTCTCGATCAAATGTCCACAGAAACTGAGGCTGCACTAGGTCGATCTTAAAGGCACAGTGGTATGTTACATTACACAAGCCCGACCAAAGAAACGGTACAAAGTCGACTCTGTGAAAGCAAATCTACAGTGGTGCAACATCAAACCAAAGGAGTTGGAGGAGTATGCCATTAGGACCGACCACGGTGGTGAGCCCTAGGACATCAAGCCTCTGCAGACTTTAAAGAGGCCCGCTGTCAGAGACTAATGTTGCTGCGCAAAATAAACGCCACAGCAGTCACCGGCAGTGACCACAACTGACTTCCAGTGCCCTCGCTGTTCCAGACTAGATTTGCAGAGCCACCTCCGAGTACACAGATAAGCTGCAGAACAAAAAAGTCTTCTTCAGACCCGAAGGACAACCGCCAACCTCCACAACCAGGAGAGCTAGAATACAAAAACACAGTACACCACGAGATATACTTATTCAGCACAAACCCAAATGGAAAGAATTATGACCAGAAGTGAAAGTAAGAACGTTACACATGTCAAAAGCTGACACAAGGCCCTATACAAATACAGCCTGTGGTGTCGGGAAGGTGATGCAGCATACTAATAAGGAACACACGCACACAGAGTAACACACACACACATGCATGTACACAAATACACACACACACACACACAGACACAGACACACACACACACACACACAGAGACACACACACAGACAAACACACACAGACAAACACAGACACACACACACACACATGCACACACACACACACACACACACACTCATTTACACAGAACACACACACACACATACACACACACATGCACACACACGCACACCCCCCCCACACACACTTTTTCAAATTATCCACCAATGCAGTCTGTCAAAAAATAAAAAGGAAGAGCAATTTAAGTCATGTATACTAGCTATACATGTAATATGACAGCAATGTGTAATTGCCTGGAAGGTGAATGCAATAAAACTGAAAGCTTTCTTCAGTGTGTTACATATGCTGCGATCTTCTCCGTCGTTTTAATTTCAGGCTGAGTTTTTTTTGCATTAAAAAAATTTAAATGGAGTAGCTGGAGTTGGACAAAGAATACAAAGTGTCCGTTTAAAAAAAATGTCTTAGAAGAAAAGGGCAGCACACTGCACTTGACACTATTATCATACAGAAACACGGTCCAAACAAATTTAGCCCCCCCTCCCCTTGTATTCTCTAGTTTTCACCAGCAAAGCATTTTGATTCTGTGTGTGTGACGGGCACAGTGGCGTAGTAGATAAGACATTGGCCGTCGTAAATTCAAATCCTGGCCAGGGCCGCCTGGTGGGTTAAGGGTGGAGATTTTTCCGATCTCCCAGGTCAACTTATGTGCGGACTTGCTTAAGTGCCTAATATCCCCTTTGTGTTTACACGCAAGCACAAGACCAAGTGCGCACAAAAAAAATTCAGTAATTCATGTCAGAGAAAATACCCAGCTTGGTTCCCCCCAAAAGCAGCATATGGCTGCCTGAATGGCATGGGTAAAAACAGTCATACACGTAAGAGATTGTGGGAGTTTCAACCCATGCACAAAGAAGAAGAAGAAGAATCACTCCACTCTAGCCAGTCAATCATAATTGTCACTTCAATAGATAAGCAGCCAGCTGGATGTTCAAAATATCAAATTCCGTGCAGCTCCAACTGGGGGCCCGGGTAGCTCAGGTGGTAGAGCACTGGACTTGTGATCGAAAGGTCGCTGGTTCGAATCCGGGCCGGGACGGACACAGGTCAACCTTATGTGCAGACCCAGAGACGGTATATCCATCTCCCACCCCGTGTCACCACAGTGGCACGTAAAAGACCTCGGTCATTCTGCCATAAGTGCAGATGGCTGATACCACCTAAACACGCATACATTTGTGTATCTCATCTAAAGTCGGGTTAAAACCCAGGAACATGCCCCTAATGGCTTTGCGGTGAGGGCGTAAAACTTGAATTTCTCTCAGCTCCAACTGTGGCTCAACTGCTGCAGTATTACGCACAAATGATATGCTTCGAATATTTTTATGTCCAACAAATGTCACCAAGTATCCTGTGAATACTTAAACAATTACCCCAGTATGCAATTGCCAGGGATCTAAAGTGTTATGAGGTCAGAGCGTATGTGTGTGTGTGTGTGTGTGTGTGACTGTGTGTGTGTGTGTGTGACTGTGTGTGTGTGTGTGTGTGTGTGTGTGTGTGTGTGTGTGTGTGTGTGTGTGTGTGTGTGTGTGTGTGTCTGTGTGTGTGTCTGTGAGAGTGTGCGTGCGTGTGTGCAAGTGTCCATGTGCACACAAAAAATGACAGCAGAAATATAAATACATGTATAAGCAGATGTTCTTGACAGAAGACACTGTACAACAAATTAATATCCCAAGCTGATTAATGAAATGCCTTCATTGATACGTGCACATGAGCTCAGCATGTTTGCTGGGTTATAAAGCATGAGTTTAACACAGGAAAACAACTTTGTTTGAACTTTGTGGAAAAAAAATCACTCATATACATAGATAAGATAAACACACCAGATCTGCTATTCACTGTGTCTTCACTGTGTGAATCCAATAAACAAAACACCTGCCCCGTGAGTGACAACAGAAACATGTTTCCAAGCATAATATCCACAAAATGCGGTAAATATATAAACGCACCTGCCCCGTGAGTGACAACAGAAACATGTTTCCAAGCATAATATCCACAAAATGCGGTAAATATATAAACGCACTAGTGCGCACTTTCCACGAACAATGATGACTGAGAAATGACAATTTAGCATGCTCGATGTCACACGTCAGTAAACAAACACAGTGTACATGTACTATATTCCAAGAACAATGATGAGTGACGAAACATCCAAGTGCTCTCCACAGTAAATACAAAAATCACCCAAAAATCTGCAAAAGTCCACGCGTTCATAAGTACTATAATCCACCAACAGAGATGACTGTGAAATCAATTTATGTCAAAGCCCTCTCTACCTAACTCAGTAAAAAAGCACACTGGTATGTGTGCTTTATACAAACAAACACAGTGTATTACTATCCAAGTCCGATGATGACTGAGAAACGTCCCAAAACTCTCCACATAATGCAGTAAATAAACACTGAGCGGAGATTACGAATGTATAATATACCACCCACAAACAAACACAGCGCATTGTCATTTATTTTTCACATACATTGACTAAGAACTATAACTCAAAACCTCTCCCCATAACACAGTAAACAAACAGTACAGCCTGTATATATACTATCCAGTGCTGTATACATCCCAACATTGCTGGCAGCTGATGATGAGGTATTAGAAGATAATGATTCAAAGGGGAAGAGCTATGAAGGATAATAAGCCTGGGCACTGATGTTTGCCCTGTCACTGCCAGCTTATAGGCTCATGTTCAAGGTACATGACCAGCTTACAAAGCATGTTAGCTCACTGTCAAAAAGTGAAAAGAGCAACAGCGAAATTCTATATTTAGTGTCAAGGGTAAATGTGATTGTGAAAAAAAACAAGAATAATTCACATTCAAATACATGTGTGGGCCATTGCTTTTTTTGTCAGGACTTAAAAACAAGAGTCTTAGGCTAATAACAAAAGGAATGTTTAATAATATTTTGCACAAAACAGTCAAATATTTCTGTGTAACTGTCTATTTGTTTGTTAAGGCAAAAAAAAAAAAAAATAGGTGTGGTTAAGGTAACATAGCAACAACAAAAATAGGGTAGGAAGGTAGGCAATCATTTTTTTTTTGTTTTAGTTTTTTTTCTAATGTGTACAAATTAAACCTACTTGACAGGGAAATAAGTGTGCGACTCGAGCGCTTTCGCTTTCATTGCGTTTTCTGCACTCGTTTTTTTGTTTTTTGTTGACAAATGTAATAAAAAGTTATAGGGTCGGCCCCTAAAAATAGGGTAGGTCGGGTTACCGTAACCACACCTATTTTTTTTTTTTAGGCCTAATACATGCAAGTCCTGATTATTTTTACAATATTTCCGACTTTTTTTGTTTCTATTTTTCAGTTTGTAATAGACAAACTCCAAAAATGTCAGGTATACGTTTGTATGGCTTGTGACAGAGTGAATACTCTTGCTGTTAGTGAGGCAAACTTTCCACACATGCTCCTTGTTTCAGACACATCCCTCGCTAGTGACTGGCCTATAATGCCAAGTGGGAAAGTTTACCTCAATAAAAACAAGGGTATTCACTCTTTCACAACCCATACAAACCTGACAGAGTTATTTCCCACATCTATTTTTGCACTGTGAAGACTTAGCCTCACATGCGGACACACTCACACCGCCCTAAACTTGAACTTGAAAACTCTACATTAAACACAGGCACCACACAATAGCTACCGTCACTGAACTTGAACTTGAAAACTCTATATTAACACACTGGCACCACACAATAGCTACCGTCACTGAACTTGAACTTGAAAACTCTATATTAACACACTGGCACCACACAATAGCTACCGTCACTGAACTTGAACTTGAAAACTCTATATTTTTAACACTGTGGCACCACAAAAGCTACCTTCACCGACCTTGAACTTGAAATCTCTATATCAACACTGCAGGCATTTTTGCACACAAGCTACCATCACTGTACTTATAAATCCTCATTTAAATTGAGTTCGCAGTCAGCCTTGGGGCCAAAAAACAACAAAAAACAAGTCTGGCCCTCAGACACAGCTAGATCAATGCGCTGACCCTGATCCCCACACACTGGTCACGTTGATTAGCATGTACTGGGTTGATTAGCACCTGGACATGAGTTACAGTTGAACCTGCCTTGGTGCCAGAAGTTAGAATTTAGGCCTGTCATGGTTGATTGGTCACAACTTACACCACAGTTAAACCAAAAATCAAAGAAATTGTCAAAGTTAAACCAAGAAAAATGGTCACAGTTATTAAACAAACAAAACAAGTAAAATTGTCACAGAAGAAATCTGCAGTCACAGTACACAGACTCAGACAGCCAGACTGCTGGAGAGAATTGACAGTGAGAAACATTTTAACCAGACTGCAGACTGCAGTGACAGAGAGAAGTAAGGTGAGAAACAGGACTTTAATGCCAGAGGTCAGGGTTGACCTACTCTGGACCCACTGCAGTGTTGTGTGCTTGCTACCCTGCTTCAAGGGTGGGGAGTTCATTGGTCTGATGAAGGGTGATTACTATCGACTGCTGCTTTGGGGAAAACTGCTGTTAGAAAGGAAAAGAGAGAGGGAGAGAGAGGGGGGTGGGGGGGAATTGTGTACATGTGTGTGTGTATGTGTATGTGTGCATGCGTGTGTGTGACTGTCACTCACAGTGTGTGTATGTGTGTGTGAATGCGTGCAAGCGCAAGCATGCATGTTTGTCTGATCTCTCTCTCTCTTTCTCTCTGATCTCTCTCTCTCTCTCTCTCTCTCTCTCTCTCTCTCTCTCTCTCTCTCTCTCAGCCTGCTTCCCCACCTCCAGCCTGCAATGTTACAATGTATGCATGTACGTACCAGTACTATTCCATACCCATAACGGTCCAGTGCAGTCACACAGGTATAAATCACCAGTGCCTGTACCTGAGACTGTCCGTGTCCCTTCATCAAACAAACTGCATGGATCTTTACACCTTCAACTCTGGGACTTTCTTGAGCTGTGCACACCCCTGTGCCCCTCCGACCCCCCACACCCCCTTTCCACCAACATGAATCAATAAGTTATAACAGAACAAAAGTCAATCTCAGGTCAGTCTGTAACCACAATGTCCGTCTGACTGTAAACTGCCCAAGCCATCGATCAAGCTTTATCCCTCAGTAATTTTCTCCTGTCAATCACTTCCGCTAACGCATACTTGCTGTGACCTTCATGAATCAATTAAGGCAATGGTTATCTAAATTATTTTTTACGACTGCAGTCACAGTTTTCAATTGCTTCGTGCGTCTTAAATGTTTCTTAACCAACACTCTTTTTTTTTCTTTTTTTTTTGGACCTCAGTTGCATGCAAGGCTGCTTCAACCCATTTTTTTTTTACCTCAGTTGCATGCAAGGCTGCTTCAACCTATTATTTTTGCCTCTTTCGTCTTTTTTTTTTTTCTTTTTTTTTTCTTTTTGGGCGGTGAGTCCTTCATTGGTCTTTTTTTTTTTTTTTTCAATGAAATTTTACTTTTGTTTTCTTTTACATTAAATTACTTTTTAATTCAACAACAATCTAACTAAGGACAATGGGGATAAACCTTTTGTAGCGCAAATTCTTGTTGAAATACAATTTCCAATGGAATATGCGATTTAGTTTTCTTAGCTTTGCTAATGCACATTTGTGCTATCAATAAAACAAGGTTAATTAACGCTGATTCCTTTTTTTTTCTTTACATTTTTAAATCAACAGCCTAAATAACCAACACTCTTGATTTTGGTACCTTTGTGTTCCTATTAAGACTCTGCACTTTCCTTTGATACAAGGCTCAAAACTGGATCAAACATGTGATAGTGGCTAATGAATGAAGAAACTATTATTTCCGATTGAAGTATTAAATACTGTGACTATAAAATTGGAACCTAACCTGGCAGTGAGGAAGTTATCAACGCAACAGTTGGTAACGTCCTTATATGTACCTGTGTACGTATGTTAATTGGTTTTGATTATTTGCTGGAGGAAGTAAATATTTTGGAAAATATCTGCTGGAGGAAGTAAATATTTTGGGAAATATGAAATGCAACTATAGTGGCCGTCATAACTCATATTTTACTGATATTGGACATTTACTCATACTTTTTTTTATCTGACACATTGTTCTCACGCCAGGTGGGTCGATTGTCCAATAGTTTTGACACAGGAGATGTCTTTAGACACAATTTTTGCAACCATGACATTTTGACCAATATATATTTTGAATCCAGGTCCAACTGACCGATAATGTCCTCTGTGACTAAGGAACAACACTGAAGCTATTAGAATCAGCATCATCAATTGCAACACACCATGCACAGTGTTGTGTACAGGTATAGTCAGAACCAACTTCACAAGCGTTTCCAAGCTACATTTCCACCACCCACCACATCAACATCCTCCCTGGAGTTTCACATCCCCATCACATCCTCCGAAGACAGAATACCGCTGCCTGCATGACGGGGTGCGAAATTTTTTTTCATACGTCAGTTACGGGCTTTCAATCCCGAAGGCTATTTCCGAGTAGATACGAACGTAAACGGAAGTTCCGATGTGTTCGGATGCTTATCGATTTGAGTTGTCGTTCGTGTCTCGCTGACCCAGTATTCGGTAGCGCTGGAATGAGTGCAATCCGAGCTACGAACTTTGCCGATTGCAATCTAGAAATGATCGTCACTGCTGCAGGGTCAATGTGTGAATTAATAGAATAGACCGAAAAGAATTGCACTCAGCACTCGCTCAATCCATGCTGAGGCTCATAAACTCCCAGCCTGCAGAACATCATACAGACAGCAGTCTTTCTTTCCTCGCACCATTGGCGAATGGAACGCCCTCCCACCACAGGCAGTATCATCAGCCTCGGTGGAAACCTTCAAAACCCAGATCTAGACACCATGCACTGCAGCAGAAGACCTCTTGTACACCAGAGTTCCCATTTAATTGCCAGAAACACATTCACAGATACTTCAATATGTTGTTACTGGACTCCGAGTGCCTTTTTAGTTTCTACAAAATAATAGCACTGATGATCTAACGAGTAACGTGATCATGTTCAGTTAGATCTAAGTTGTAACAGTGTACAGTCAGAATCACCAGCATCAGCGTGTGCCAGTATGCATGCGGTTTGTGGCTCCCATACGCGTGCATGCTTTTTAATTAGAGGGTGTATTTTAGTTTTACGACAAGAAAAAGAAGTTCTTTCCTTCAAAACATCCAAAATATCCGTATTAGATGTTGTCGTTGAACATGTGTTGCACACAGCAAACATTTTGAAATCTCCGAAGCTGCTTGCAAAGATGACGCAGAGATCTGTACAGTATCTCTGGATGACGCAAGGATAGTGTTCGACTCGGCTCTTTGACTTGGTAAACATCGGAACTTCCGATTACGTTCGTAGTTACTCGGAACCAGCCTTCGGGATTGAAAGCCCGCAACTGACGTGTGAAAAAAAATTTCGCTGACGGGGTGATTGAAAATGGCGGTATAAAACATCAACATTTTTCCATTGTGATGATGGAGCCACCTTCTCGGCCTGTGCCAAGTGTTCCAAGAACGTAAAGCACACCAATGTTATGCCTGCAGGGTATTCTCAAAAACAACTGATATACCAATGTAGACACTTCAAATTCCATATCAAATGTCAAAAATTCTTGCTACCGAGTCAGTGTAGATCATCCAGTACTACTCAATGCTGCTCCTTTCATTGCTTGATGCATCACGAAGTCTTAACCACACATTTCCTGTGATCTACGTGGTGCTGGATTCATCTCCGACGGCTCCACTAAAAAAAATTTCTCTCATGCCCACAGAGTTGAAACGAGTGAATAAAAAGTCTCGATCTCCTGTCGCCATGCGGTTGCTGGATTCATCTCTGACGGCTCGACTGAAATTGTTATTCATGACCACAGAGTCGTAACGGGTTAAAAAATGTCTCCATCCTCTGTCGCCATGCGGTTGCTGCCTTCTGGTTGTCGCCTTGGGGTTATATGCGATGAATAAGTAGAAGTTCCCCAACGAACAAAACAAAACGAACAAAGCTTCACACAAAGTCTCCATCCGCAGTCGCCATGCATTTGAGTGCTGTCTTTTGGTTGTCGCCCTAAGTTTATATGCAATGAATAAGTAGAAGTTCCCCAACGGACAGCTTAGTCACTATTAACAGCTATGCCCTGTGGTGACCAGTGGTCAACTGGCCCCTTGGGTACTATAGCCACAAGAGAGATTAACACCCCACACTATCTCCTTACACCACAGTGCTGCGGCATCATGTAAAGCACCCTGCATATTGAACAATTTCCTGTGTCACTGACGTTACTATACACCATCAGCAGTCTGCTTAGTGTTTAACACCATGCATGTCTGGTCAATAGCCAGACTCCTCCAAAACTGTCAAATTAATAGTGACTATATAATATCCCTTTAACACCACACCTCTAGGGTCAGGGAGGGGGGGGTTCAAGGATGCAAATTCACTCCACCATATAGCGTTACTACTATTCATGCTCAATTACCATGATACAGTGGAACACCCCTTTTAAAAAACCCGGTTTAAAGGTACTGAACTTGTCAAATCCAGGTGCACGGAGCCCCTGGGGCTTTTAGTCATACCTCAGGCAGCTATCCGTTAGAGGAACTACCAAGTTTCATTGACTTGCATCCAAAGAGTCAAGAACTGCGATTTTTTTACGAATTAATTTCGTACTCGGACCCGGCTGGTCTTGACCTATTTTTGGATCTAAATTTAGATCAGGTAGATCACCACATCATGCACAAAAAGACAGTCACTTGCAAACTATGTCAGACGTCATCATGAGTTTGTGTAAAACAAAATGGAGGCCGGAATCACTCAAGTTGAATCGAACTCCGACCAAACACCACGTAATAACTAGGTTAATTTATGCACTCGCGTGAACAAGAAACTGTCGAGCTTCACAGATGTCGTCGTTGGGTAGTTTTGGGTTTGTTTTACTACCATAGGAGGATTTTTGAACTGTAAATGCACTTAGCTGCAACAAAAACGCAAAACGAAGGCTGTGAGCTGCACTGTGCCTTTAAACAAGGCTGTGAGCTGCATAAATCAGCATTGTATAATACTTCTAAATAACTGAAATGGTATCAGTACTAGAACAATTGAATGCAATCATGGAAATGTGTGTATATAGCTTTCTTTAAGTCAGATAATTTACACACTTGCATACACAGAGAATATTGATGTCTTTATATTAGCATCATTATTTATTTGTACAGTCATTGTTCGTTTGAGGGAGTGATGTACGCAAAAAATAAGTGAAAAACCTGAAAGGCCAGGGTCCACGGCGGCAGGGACAAAGAACAGCCTCTCCTGGTCCCAAAATGTATGTTAATAAATTATAAAATAATACACATTTTGCTTCCATCAACCATCCAAACTAAACCGGATTTTCCGGTTTTAACAGTTTTCAAAAACCGGGAAGGATTTCCGGAGAAAACCCGAAAGGTGGTAGCTAGCCCTGCCAATAAGGACAGGGATTGGACCAGGATTTTTTGCAGTATTTAAGCTAGGTCACAAGGCCAATAGACAAATTGTTCGGAAATAACTTTGTCGGGTTTAATTGGACTGTGAAAGAGTTTGTACCCTTGGCTGTGAAAGAGTTTGTACCCTTGCTTTCTCAAAGACAAACATCTACATGTGTTTTCTGTCCATGTGTTCACGAGGGAAAATGTAAAATAATTGAGATTAGTTTGTGTTTTCAGCAAAAGAGGCCTGTCACAAAACTAAAAAGGAAACAAACAGACAAGAGAAAACAAGTCCAAAAACAAAGAGACTGCCAACGTTCCAAAATTCAGAATAAAAGAACAAGAAAGCTAGGTTGTTGGAACGTTTGTTATTGACAAAACAATACATTCACAGATATAAAAGACCGTTGGGTCGAAATATCTCTGAATGTATTGTTTTGAAGAGAAAACAAGGCAAACATGGTTTGGAAAAATATACCTAAGTGTTTCAGACACACAGCAGATGCAACACAGTCATGCTTGATTTGAAAGAAATTAACCCCCTTGGCACGGCTTTCCCGCTGGAGCACGATGAGCCACGATCGTGGCTCGCGTCATACGTCATGTTTATACTCTGTACATTCATGTATCTCTGCAAATCAGTCAAATTTCATTGCAAAGCTGAAGCTTTCTTCTTTCCTGAATGATAATCATATAGTTTTCTGTGTCTAAGGTTATCATGAGACCACAATTAAAACACAAACACCAGGCTCATTTTACGCCAATATTTGGTGAACGCTTTTAAATCTATGCAGTGCCAAGAGGGTTAAGTGAGGATTGAGGTTGTCACCAATTTCTTTCTTAAAATGACTCTTTCTTTCTTTATTTGGTGTTTAACGTCGTTTTCAACCACGAAGGTTATATCGCGACGGGGAAAGGGGGGAGATGGGATAGAGCCACTTGTCAATTGTTTCTTGTTCACAAAAGCACCAATCAAAAATTTGCTCCAGGGGCTTGCAACGTAGTACAATATATGACCTTACTGGGAGAATGCAAGTTTCCAGTACAAAGGACTTAACATTTCTTACATACTGCTTGACTAAAATCTTTACAAACATTGACTATATTCTATACAAGAAACAAGGGTAAAAGGAGAAACAGAATCCGTTAGTCGCCTCTTACGACATGCTGGGGAGCATCGGGTAAATTCTTCCCCCTAACCCGCGGGGGGGGGGGGGGGGACTTAAAATGACTGTCCCCCCCTTCTGGGACAGTAATCTGAAAATAACCCACATTCTTTTTTGTGTGTGTGTGGTATGAAGCAAATCAAAAGCACTCACCCTCGTCAGATTTTCAAAGGAGTTGGCGAGACTTTTCTTGGCCTTGTTCCTCAGCCCCTCAAACAACACAAACTTGTGGTGCTCTTCCAGAAGATTCATCTGCAAAACACAATCATTTAATCATCAGTAACACTGTGCATGTACAACGGCGAAGCAGTAGAATATCTTTGAGATAAAGTATACTAGCCACACACACAGACACAGACACACACACAGACACACACACACACAGTCAGACACAGACATGCACAGACACATATACACATAAACACATTCTTTTTTGTAACTGTATATATTTTCTATAAACATTAGTGTTTTGCATTTTCCGCTGTAACCTTCGGAATTTTTCTAGCCCAACTACAGCAGTCCCTCTCATGAACGGACACCCTTGGGCCATAGCAAAACTGTCCGTACATTGCAGGTGTCCGTTCACGGGAGGGGTGACCACACCCCCCCTCCCCCATACACTCACACAGAGACACACAAACAACAGGATTGAGTCTATGCTAATCACTTCTTGTGGCTACTAAACAATAACAATAAACTCCTAATACTTCTTTAAACATTCTGTAAAAATGATTTGTATGAAAAGTGTTGAAAAGAAGAGATAAAATAAATCCTCAAGGCAGTGAACACTGCACTCACCATGCACTGACATACGAAAGCAGCCACACAAACACAGCACAGAGGAGCGTGTGCAGATGCTTTGCAAGAATAAGCTTGAAAACCAGTTTGAATAAATAGCAGCAGATAGAGCTGCATGTCATAATCATGTAATTTATTTTCTTCTTGTCTGGCTTTATTGACTGCATGCCGATCATGTGGCATGGCAGTGACTTTTCACTCTTCAGTCGGAAATACACTGTACATAACACAGCTCCCACTCTCCTCACTAATGCCTACCCCAAGCCGTGACAACTGATCAGTCTGATGCTTGGAAATTGTGTGGAAGAGTACACCTCTCTATTTCTCTCCAATGCTCTTCCTGCTGACATGCGGTGAAACCGGACATCCCACAGAGTTTAGCCAGCTACCCCTCCACACCCCCCCCCCCCCCCCTTCCCTCTCTCTCACTCCCTCCAGCCATGTTCTGTTTTGGGCTGTGGCCAAAGAGGCCAGCTGCCCTGTTCACTCAGAGCAAAACCAGTTGACTGTGTCGTAACTTTTGACAAAGCAAGACAACTGAAGGGTTCACAGATTAGGCAACCGACTCACTGGTCAAGGCTGAGGGGAAACAAGAGTATCTTGTCAATGAAAGAGGTTACACACAGAGACACGATGCTGAGAACTGTGGCCGGTTTTTCACTCTCTTTCGCTCAGGACCTTCATCGACTGTGGTTTCTGTTGTTTACGTCCAACAGACAAGAATAAAGAGCACAGTGCAGTTCCATGTTGGCATCTTGGCATGTACTCCACTCCTGACCAAAACTACCCCCCCTCTTGATGGGTACACGTGCACTCAAGTTATCAGTGACTGTCATCCCGCCATTGCGGCTGTGATCTTTGTACCAAGAGCCGGACTGCTCTGTTATCGATTTTGTTGTGGTGAAAATTTGACGATGTTCTGTCCGTACATTGGAGGTATGACCTGCTGTTGGGACCGAAAATGAGTGTCCGCGTCCACGTTTTGCAGGTGTCCGTTTAAGGGGGGGCAAATATAGAAGAAAAACACTCCGTGCCGAGCAAATGTGTCCGTACATGTCAGGTGTCCGCTCACGCCGGGGGCCGTACATTGCAGGGACTGCTGTACAACAATAAAAGTTGCAGAGGAATTAAGTTGCAACTCATCACAAAAAAATTAGACTACTCAGTGCAATCTTTGTTCCCTGCCAACAAGAGAAGCACTGTCCAGGACTGCCAATAGACAGTTGTTCCAAGGGAAGCACTGTCCAGGACTGCCAATAGACAGTTGTTCCAAGGGAAGAATCATGTCAACAAGAGAAGCACTGTCCAGGACTGCCAACAGACAGTTGTTCCAAGGGAAGAATCATGTCAACAAGGGAAGCACTGTCCAGGACTGCCAACAGACAGTTGTTCCAAGGGAAGAATCATGTCAACAAGGGAAGCACTGTCCAGGACTGCCAACAGACAGTTGTTCCAAGGGAAGAATCATGTCAACAAGGGAAGCACTGTCCAGGACTGCCAACAGACAGTTGTTCCAAGGGAAGAATCATGTCAACAAGGGAAGCACTGTCCAGGACTGCCAATAGACAGTTGTTCCAAGGGAAGAATCATGTCAACAAGGGAAGCACTGTCCAGGACTGCCAATAGACAGTTGTTCCAAGGGAAGAATCATGTCAACAAGGGAAGCACTGTCCAGGACTGCCAATAGACAGTTGTTCCAAGGGAAGAATCATGTAGCACTGTCCAGGACTGCCATTAGACAGTTGTTCCAAGGGAAGAATCATGTCAACAAGGGAAGCACTGTCCAGGACTGCCAATAGACAGTTGTTCCAAGGGAAGAATCATGTCAACAAGAGAAGCACTGTCCAGGACTGCCAATAGACAGTTGTTCCAAGGGAAGCACTGTCCAGGACTGCCAATAGACAGTTGTTCCAAGGGAAGCACTGTCCAGGACTGCCAATAGACAGTTGTTCCAAGGGAAGCACTGTCCAGGACTGCCATTAGACAGTTGTTCCAAGGGAAGCACTGTCCAGGACTGCCAATAGACAGTTGTTCCAAGGGAAGCACTGTCCAGGACTGCCAATAGACAGTTGTTCCAAGGGAAGCACTGTCCAGGACTGCCAATAGACAGTTGTTCCAAGGGAAGCACTGTCCAGGACTGCCAATAGACAGTTGTTCCAAGGGAAGCACTGTCCAGGACTGCCAATAGACAGTTGTTCCAAGGGAAGCACTGTCCAGGACTGCCAATAGACAGTTGTTCCAAGGGAAGCACTGTCCAGGACTGCCAATAGACAGTTGTTCCAAGGGAAGAATCATGTCAACAGCAAAGAGAAAATAACACAGGTGCAAGTAAGTATGCTACAATTATATCAAACAGCAAGCAGTCACCTGCCAACCTTTTAAGATTCACTTGTGGCAATTTTGATTTTTTTGGGAATTTTCATGGTGTTTAAGTGTAGCATTTTCTTCAATTTATTCCCACATCCACATTTATGCCATCTTACACAAGAACAGATATTTTTAATCACGTTTCATGAGAATGCAGGAACATAACAAGAAATTCCTCCATTCTCACTGCCACCAACTGAGAAGGTTATTTCCCTTTGACCATTAATATGTCCCTCTATAAGTCCTTGTAGAATCTTAATCCACCAATAACTCCCTAACCGTGTGTTTGACTGGTCCCAATTTTTGTAAGGACCGTCTCAGGAATGTATAGAACCTGTTCACCAAGTTTGGTGACGATCGGTCCGTTCATTCTTGAGATCTATATGCGAACACAAACACACACACAAACAAACAAACAAACAAACACATCGACCAAATCCTATACACACCCCATCAGAGAGTATCTACAGTGCCACTTTTCAGTGTACACAATGTTTTATGACCCATTATGTGACCGCTACACGGAGTGGGAAGCAGACATGAGTACCAGGACTCACAAAAAAGAGGGAAATGTTGCATGCATGCTTGTGATTTAATTTGTTTAAGCATAGCAACCTTTAACTTGGTGTATAGCAATTGCTCTTAAAACATACGCTGAAAGCATAGCAGTTGGCAGGTCTGAGTAAGCGACACAGTCTATACACAACATAACCTTACCCATCGTACAATTCCTCACTTCCTGTTGTTTAGTTAAAGAAAATAGTGAGCTTACATCCTGTTTGCTGGGTCTAGCGCCCTCGGAGACGTGCGTGTGTTCTCGCTGTCTGCGTTCACACAGCTGTCTGAGAGCGATCATCATCACCTCCACCGACTCTTCGTATGTTGTCGGACCCTCCATCTGGAACACAGTTATAATAATAATATGATAATAATGAACACTTATATAGCGCGAACCACAGAATATTGCTGTGCTCTCCGCGCTTCACAATATCAAACTACGAGTAACAATACACAAAATAAACAAAAAAAAAAACGCTCGCGCTGGACCGAGTACTCTTCAGACTGGCTCGCTCCCCCAGTATGAAAGTTTTTTGTCTTGTGCATGTGGATTTAAAAAAAAAAAAAAAAAAAAAAAAAAAAAATTTATTTATTTTACACAATAAAAAAAATTATTAGAGTAAAATAAAACATTAAAACGTTCATAATAAACGTTCATAATAGTAAACAAGAATTTAACAAAAAAAAAAAAAAAAAAAAAGACCGCCCATACCGGGAATCGAACCCGGATCACTCTGGCCATAGCCACCAACTCTGACAATTCTATCAGTGAAATTTAAGGCTATAGGGTGCTGGCAGGCTGTTCTATGAGGCTGGCTGTTGCCGTTTGAATTCGTCCTACGCCAAGTCGTTTTTGTGGTTAATTTCGCATTTTAGGTCCCAGGTAACATTATGAAGTTTTAATACGATCAATCGGACCTATTATCAAGTTAGTTGATAAACTTTTGAACGAACTGCGCCCAGTAGCTTCCCAGCAATAAGCTGTTAAGTGGAGAAGGACACACACACACAGACTCACACACACACAGACACACGATTAAAGTCTGCTGAGCCCAAGTACTAGCGTACTCGGGATAAACAATAGTAAACAAGAATTTAATAAAAAAAATAAAAAAAAATAGATCGCCCATGCCGGGAATCGAACCCGGATCACTTTGGCCATAGGCGGACGTGCTTTCCACCAAGCCACCAACTGGCTGGCTGTTCTATTAGCCGAACAGCAGTTCTATCCCACCGCGAATTGCGCCCACCGCCAAGAGTCGTTTTTGTGGATTATTTCGCATTTAGGTCCCAGGTAACATTATGAAGTTTTAATACGATCAATCGGACCTATTATCTTCTTCTTCTTCTGCGTTCGATGTTGGACCTATTATCAAGTTAGTGTATCAACTTTTGAACGAACTGCGCCCAGTAGTTTCCCAGCAATAAGCTGTTAAGTGGAGAAAGACACACACACACACACACACACAGAGACAGACACACACACACACAGACACACGATTAAAGTCTGCTGAGCCCAAGTACTAGCGTACTCGGGGATAATAATATCTTCTATGTAAAGGACTTAGAATTAGTAAAATAAAAGAACAACAACACAACATCTAAGTTAAGGCATACAATACTCCTAATAATTAAATAATAATAATGATGTGCATAAATCACACGTAAACATGACTTATCTGGAAAAAAGAAGCATTCCTGAGGACAATAGATAAATATAGGTACAATCCACATTGACAAATCTATTCACACACACACACACACACACACACACACACACACACACACACACACACACATGCTCACTCAAACACTGAGACATACATTATCACACATGGGCAGAGACATTCTTCTTCTTCTTCTGCGTTCATGGGCTCAAACTCCCAAGTACACTTGTGTTTTTGGCAGGAGTGGGTTTTTACGTGAATGACTGTTTTTACCATGCCATTTTGGCAGCCAAACGCCGATATCGGAGGATGAAATGCTTGGTATTCTTGTGTTTCTGTAAACCACCGACCTCTGACATGGATTACAGGATCTTTTCCGTGCGTACTGGCACGGTCTTGCGCTTAAGTGTACACACAAGGGGAGAGAAGGCACTAACCAGGTGACTGCACACAAGTTGACCTGGGAGATCGGAAAAATGTCCACCCTTAACCAACCAGACGAGGCAAGGATTTGAACATTCAACCTTCTGCTTAGTAAGCCGGTATCTTATCCAGTAGGCCATTGCAAATTGAGACTTTTCCCCTTTTGAAGAGCTTGAACTTTACGATTTCATGTTAATATTGCGTCTGTAAATTTACCTCCATTTTCAGACTCCCTCCTTTTTAAGACCTGATGTTCTCAGACTTGTGGCAGTCTTAAAAGGGAGTGTGTGTGCGCATGGGTACGTGAGTTTCCTCTTTCGTTCCCATTCATCTCCCCCCCCCCCCCCCCCCACATTTTGTTTGGTCTACAGACCTCAAAATTGCCGCTTTTCTACTCTCTTTCTTGCCTGTGTTATTGTTGGCTTCCCCTCGAGTAGCTTCCCTTGCTTCTCTGTCTTTGTCATTTGTTGGTTTGTGCAGTGCAGTTGTTTTGTCAGTTATTCTCCTCTTGATCTGTTCTATGTCTTTCTTCTTCTTTTTTGTGTGTGTACTTTTGTGTTTTTGTGCCTGAAGAAGACCCTTAGGTCGAAACGTCGCTGTTATTCGTTCCGTGTTCGTCATTTTAACGTGAGTACATTGCTTTTTGGTCTCTTTATTGTTCCCTCTCACGTGCAGTCGCCATTGTTTAATTACTTAAAAGGGAGGTTAATTTCACAAATAAAGTGGTCCATGCACCATTACATGCAGAAAGAGGAATGCAGTGAACCATGTGTGTTCCTGTATCAACAGTGCAGTGAAGTTCATTCTAACAGCTATACGTCTTTTTTCTAAACTTGCATCTATGTATCCAATAATTTATTTATTTATCTATGACTGTTTTTCCGTCTTCAGAATGCATGTGCCTGTAGTTGGTATGAGTGAGTGGGTCGCGTTCTCACTGTGCGTCTGTCTGCGAGTGTATGAGTCCGAGTGTCTTGGTCCTTGTCGATTTGTGTTTCGTATAATGTTCACTATGTATTGTATATTTTGTAAGCGCCTAGGGCTATATTTAGATTAGGCGCACAAATGTTCATAATAATAATAATAATAATAATATGTTAAAGTCATGAAGGGAGTAAAGCATGGCAATACTTTGCAGCCAGCAATTAAACTGTGAATTATCTCCCTTGATATGCATTTATTTTCTCCTGTATAAGACTCTTCTGAGCTCCCGCAGTAAAAATAGAAAATTAGCATGAACACATACTTTCACTTAAAGTGTTGATCAGTCTGCTAAATGAATTCACTTGGACATTTCATGTGGTCTTTCCAAACTGCACACATTAAGAGTACAAGACCCCAGTGATTTCAGAGCCCGGGCCCCCTCCCCCCTATAATATTGTTTACTCAGACCACACCGACATCAATACATTTTGAACCAAGTACAACATATTAACATTCTCATGCCAGAGACCTGAGATTTTTTCCCTAAATCTACTTTTCATAGGCATACTTACCATAAATTAGAGTTTTTCCTAAATCTAACTATAATAACCATACTTAACCTAACCTTTCAAAAACCTACCCCCCCCCCCCCCCCCCCCCCCCCCCCTCCCCCCCCCCCCCCCCCTCCCCCCCCCCCCCCCTTGTAGTCAATAACTTTGGCCTTGACCTGAGAAAAATAATAACCTGCGCAGCCGCAGTAAGAAGAAGAAGAAGAAGGAAAACTTGCATGAAATGGTGACGTCATCATTTTCACAGACCTTGTCATGACGAGATATACCATAGATGAAGGGTCAGGTGTAACTTAAATACATACTTGTCTAATGAGCGCTTCTGGGGTGATAACGCGAGACAACTCCTGTGATCTTGCCGTGAGGTTCCGCCTGTTACCATTGTCTTTTTACCGTATAAAATGCACGACTTACACACGAACTGTTACCAAAGCGACATGCTATTTGGGACCAATGCATGTTTTTTTCCTTTCTCGTGTGATCTTGCCGCGAGGTTCCGCCTGTTACCAGCCGAAAGAAAGAAGGGGCATAACCTCACCAGAACCGCCCATTCATGCTTTGTGCTCACCTTGACTCTGTGTGAGACTTCGCTGATGTCGCGGTCCGGTAGATGCTGGATGCGTTTCACCAACAGCTCGTGGGCGGCCTGGGGACTCAGCTCTGCACCAATAAAGGAACATGCAAAAGACCTTATCGGTATTCAAAGTTCTCGCAAGCTCTCGCAAACTTCAAAGCAAAGCAAAGCATGTTGCACGGCTATTTTGCAAGAGCTGCTAAGACCGAACATCGTAGTTTTCGCAACTTTCGAAGCATGACAAAATGGATATCTCGCAAGAGCTGCTCAGATGCTGAAAAGGTCTACAGCAATGGAACCTTCCTCTAAAAGTGTTGGTAAATCAGGTCTTAAAAAGGAGGGAGTCTTAAAATGGGGGTAAATTTACACAGGTTATGAACAGAACATGTGAAGAAATCAAGGTCTTAAAAAGGCAGAGGTCTTAAATGGGGGGTCTACAAAAGGGGTGTTCCACTGTACTGCAAGTAGAACAAGAAATTCCTCCGAGGTAGGAAAAACACCCCCATCCTTACCATTCTCACTGCCACCAACTGAGAAGGTTATTTCCCTTTGACCATTAATATGTCCCTCTATAAGTCCTTGTAGAATCTTAATCCACCAATAACTCCCTAACCGTGTGTTTGACTGGTCCCAATTTTTGTAAGGACCGTCTCAGGAATGTATAGAACCTGTTCACCAAGTTTGGTGACGATCGGTCCGTTCATTCTTGAGATCTATATGCGAACACAAACACACAAACAAACAAACACATCGAACGAATCCTATACACACCCCTATACCGGGGGGGTGTAAAAACAAACTGCTACGTACTTGTGATTTCCTGGTGCACGCGGTGCAGCTGATGTAGCGGGCACATGTTGCACACCTGTTGCTGCGACGACGTCTTCTGGAACGCTGACATGAACGCCGTCTGCAGTGTGTTCATTATCTCGTTCACCTGAACAGAACAAATTACAACGTAAATAATCAAGTTTATTAATCCGCTTGCTGGGACGATGACTTCTGGTAAGCTGACATAAATGGTTTTGTAGTGAATGTTCAATATCTTGTACACCTGATAAAAAAAACATGCATAGAAACAATCACAGACAGACAGACAAAACATTGAGACACACACATACAGATACAGTCACTGATATACACTCATATACACACATTAATGTAGACATAAGTCACAAACAGGAAGTCAAAGACAAAGACAGCAGACACACACACACACACAGACAGACACACACACACACAGACAGACATAGACACAGACACACACACACAGACACACACACACACACACACAGACACACACACAGACACACACACAGACACACACACACAGACACACACACACAGACACACACACACACAGACACAGACACACAGACACAGACACACACAGACACACAGACAGACACACAGACAGACACACACAGACACAGACACACAGACACACACAGACAGACACACACACACACACACACACACACACACACACACACAGACACACACACAGACACAGACACACACACACGACATACAGATGCCAACACAGACACGCACATGCACACACACACACTTCACACAAGCCATTTTACATGTGTGAACGTCTCAAATCATGGGTAAATGTCAACACCTTCACATTTAAATGCTTATTTTATAGCCATCCATTGAATTGAGAAGAAAACAAGGCATACTAAACTGCTAAGCATTAAATAAACAATAAGGAAATAAAAAGAACCAACAGCATCGGTTTGTGTGTGTGGGTAGTTAACACGTTTTATTCACAAAACACGGCGGAAAATGGCGACTAATTTGTTGCACGGCGACAGGTCACTTTCTTCAACCAAGGACAGTACTTTCATACATGACAATTAAGGAAAGCAAATGAGGCCTGAATTATAAAGTTATAGTGTTCCTGTGTGTGTCTGAGTGATAAACTGCTTCAAGAAACTATCTTCTGAAACGTAATTGCACTCAGCAGATTTTTCTTTCGCTCAGAACTTTCGTGTCACATGGTCTTTGCGACAAAGAGAGAGATCGCATTCTTGCAGAAAATCATTGACAACACAGACCAGTCACACACACACACACATACACACTACACACAATGTTACAATGTTACTGACCACAGCCTCAGAATGACACTTGAGAACGTAGGCCATGAGCACAGTCCCGCTGCCGTCCGGCTCTCTGACAATCAGACCGAAGATATCCTTCTTGTGATTGCCCTGAAAACAAATACATCTGAATGTGACAGGAGGACGCAGTAGTCTCCCTTCACAGCAGCCTCTGCAGAGTTGTCTGCAGGTGATGAGCCCGGGCTATTTATACAGTGGTACCTCTCTATAACGACTTTGAAGATGTAACCGAAATTCGGTCGTTATATGGAGGGGTCGTAACATGGAGGATTGGTTTATGTCCGGGTCCGTCAATGATCAGGAATGACATGGGCGTTTTGATTGATACCACCCACAAAGTAATGTTATTCTTTCCTTAAAACGGTTATGGTAAACAGTTTTCTATTCAATTATTTACCCACACATAGTTGTCTTGCTTGTTTGATGAAGCCCCATAACTACTCGTGGGTTAAGGGTTTGCAAATTAAAACACGCTGAGGTCGAACGAAAGTATGCGGTCCCAAAGCATGCACATCGACCTCGATACCAGATTCTAATCATAGTCATGCAGAGATTTGGTTAAAAACAAAGAAGTGTCCCAAACGCTTGTTTCAAAAACTTGTAAGCCTTTGCAGACGTTAAGAACCGCGGCAGTGTGTTGAAACTGATGTAAAATTGTAGCGAAAAGCGTCAGTTTTCACGACAAAACTTTGACTCGCTCATTCACGGGACATAACTGCACTCCGGACTGTCCACAGTGTTGAGCAATTTAGGAGACTACACTACTGACACCTTCAAACTTCACTGCCTGAGGAGAGTTTATTGATTCAAACGAACGCGTGGTTCTATATCGCGTCACTCGGTCACAGATCGGCGAAAACAAAAAAACAGTTCCAGATTTCGAAACCATGTTCGTCAGCCATTGTTTTTAGCAAGACAGACCACATGTGCACTATGCTTCGCTGACGTACATCGCAAAATGTCATGACGTCACCACAACTTTCGGTTTTGGTTCGATCTGCGGATTACTTTCATGACATTTCTGTAACTTTGCCTGTTTATAAGGTAGGAATTCCTGCACAGTTCTTTGCAAAATGAAGCAGATATCTGGCAACTGACCTTTATCTAGTCAAAATAAAGCAATGACCTGGATAAAAAAATGAAAAACCAAGGCTTCAGCCGTTTGCGTGCCGAAGTGATGTTGTACATGTACAGGATTTCAACACGTGCTTGTGTCCGTATTGCGTACTGACTCGACTGGAGATACAAGTTAGAGTAAACCAAACCCGTGATAATTTTGGGAAAAGTCGTTATAAGTCCACGTATGGACAGTCGTATGTCGTATCAGAGAGGTGGACGTAATACGGAGGTGAGAAATACTAAGACAAAGAAGGAGAAAAAATCCGTCAGAGAAAAGTCGGTCGTAATATTGAGGGACCCGTAAAAGAGAGGTGTTGTAAAGGGAGGTACCACTGTAGTAGCTCAACGTTTCTTCTACGTCGCCGGCTAGACATCTGTCAATTGTAGAGTTTTGTTTGTGATGGGGTCTGGCTGCTACTGTCTCCTTGTATGCTCTTGGGAACGAGTGTGTACCCATGTCAGTTTTAAAAGTGCTATTGATTTAGCTCTAAAATTCTCAACCGTGTTAGACTGGCTTTGCCTCCAAAGGTGAATGTTGTGCTTGTGTACTCGGTTACATGAAGTATAAATACATTTCTAGTTTGCATACATTATTTATCCTGTGCATGCATACAGATTTAAGATACATATACATCACTGACTGCTAGTCATAATGTCTCAATTTAATGTGTTCATTAACTAACCTGAAGCAATTAGTCATATAATGAAACTTTTGCTGAAATGAAATGATATAAAAGGAATCAAAATTAAACAAACAAAAATAGAAAAAGCACATACATACATGTATTCCCAAAATAATCTACTGCACATCACTTTGCTTGAAAATTTGAATAAAATGGCGTCAGCCCATTCTAAAACAAAAAGTCCTTAGGACAAAGCAAAAATCACAATTATATCATAAATAGCCAGCTGATATAAAAAAAATTGAATGTACGTACTTCTTCTTCTTCTGCGTTCGTGGGCTGAAACTCCCACGTACACTCGTGCTTTTTGCACGAGTGGAATTTTACGTGTATGACCGTTTTTTACCCCGCCATTTAGGCAGCCATACGCCGTTTTCGGAGGAAGCATGCTGGGTATTTTCGTGTTTCTATAACCCACCGAACTCTGACATGGATTACAGGATCTTTTTCGTGCGCACTTGGTCTTGTGCTTGCGTGTACACACGGGGGTGTTCGGACACCGAGGAGAGTCTGCACACAAAGTTGACTCTGAGAAATAAATCTCTCGCCGAACGTGGGGACGAACTCACGCTGACAGCGGCCAACTGGATACAAATCCAGCGCGCTACCGACTGACCTACATCCCCGCCCGAATGTACGTACAAAAATGCTCAATCAAGTTCATTGAAACACATACCACACATGGCAAAAACTGATAAACTCTGCAAAAGAAGGTATCCAAATCTCTAGAATTACAGAAATGTTCCAGTACAGTGGAATCCCCCTTTTAAGACCTCCGTAAACCTGAGAAAATCAGATCTTAAGAAGGAGCGAGTCGTAAGTGGGGGTAAATTTACAAGAGGTTATGAAAAGAAAATCCAAGAAATCAGGCATGAGACCGAGGGTAGGGCGGATGGTGGTGGGAGAGGGGAAGGGACGGGGAATGTTTACAGTGCCGTGTGCCGGGCTGTGAGCAGTGCCCGCCAATGTTTAGCTCAGGCACCGTTGCGGCTGCAGGAAAATGCAGCGCGCTTTTCTGGCCATCTGTCGTCCTCATCTCTAAGGCAGACTGATACCAAGAGGTGTAAGTTACACCCACCTTCAGGCTCAGGCATTTTCAAACGCTTGACTCAAGACTGAAAAAATGGTCTTAAGAGTGAGGAGGTCTTAAATAAATTGGGAAGTCTTAAAAAGCAAAACCACATCAGCTGAATAAAATCCACATCAACTGACCTGCGACACTGATGCGATGTCCTTGAAGCTTCGTTCAAAGATGGTGAGTTTGTTGTCGAGGGAGATGAGAGAGATGTCACGGTCGCTGATCTGCAGAAGCATGACCCGACTGGCCTTCACGTTCCCCGAAGAATCGTGAAATACGTCCTCTGCGCTTCCAATCTCTCCAACGCTGTCTGCGCTGTCGCGTTTGCCCAAACTGTGTTTCTGGGTAAAAGCAACAATAACGATTGTACAGTCAACCCTGTGTATAAAGAGATAAACATTTTTAACAAGATTTGAAGTCCAAAATGTGAAAGTGATGAAGTTTTAGAACCTTGTTTTTTCAGTGATAGACATGATTGTAAATAGTTTTAAGCATGCAAGTTACCATGTGAACTGAAATAGGAAACAAACTTGCATCGGTCTGGAATAGCATTAACGGCTGAAGAGATGAAAAACAATAATAACCAACCAACCAACCTGTATGTAACGACCACCTAAAGGACCAACCCAAAAGTGGTTGTTATAGACAGGTGGTCGCTATAGAAAGGTAAATTATATAGAAAAAAACAACTCGTTGGGGATCCTTTGGCTGGTCGTAAGGGGCAGTTGGTCGTAATCGAAGGTGGTCTTGTTTGTTTGTTTGTTTGCTTAACGCCCAGCCAACCACGAAGGGCCATATCAGGGCGGTGCTGCTTTGACATATAACGTGCGCCACACACAAGACAGAAGTCGCAGCACAGGCTTCATGTCTCACCCAGTCACATTATTCTGACACCGGACCAACCAGTCCTAGCACTATAACCCCATAATGCCAGACGTCAGGTGGAGCAGCCACTAGATTGCCAATTTTAAAGTCTTAGGTATGACCCGGCCGGGGTTCGAACCCACGACCTCCCGATCACGGGGCGGACGCCTTACCACTAGGCCAACCGTGCCGGTTTATAGACAGGTGGTCACTATAGAAAGGTAAATTATATAGAAAAAAAACCTCGTTGGGGATCCTTTGGCTGGTCGTAAGGGGCTGCGGTTGATCGTAATCGAAGGTGGTCGCCATGGCAGGTTCGACTGTGGTTATAGTAAAACCTCCCATTAACGACCTTGAAAATGTCTAGAAAAATCAGTTGTACAATGGAGGGGTCTTTATTGGGAGTTTGCTGATCGCGTTTTGCCAGCGCTCCAAGGGCGGTCTTTCAAGTGTAAGAGCAAAGGATGAGATGGGGTTTTCGAAACTTTCATAACCAAAGTGCATGCCATATTAGTAAAGACCTGCAGGGGAGATGTTACAAATCGAACGTTTTTAAGAACGAACCAGGACACAACAGCAGCAAAACTCCATCATAATCAGCTCCCTACATCTGACGGTTGTGTTGTCTACTGACACGGACAACACTTTAGGTCAGTGTTATTGGAAGTATGATAGGTGTGCTTGTTATTTACGTACCATACGTGAACCTATGTTTTATGTTTTATGTGTGTTGTCCTTTTGTCCAATTGTTGTTATAATCGTTTACAGGCAGGCAGGGTGTGCAGAAGAAAATGTTCCATTTTTATGTAACATTTTAAGTGTTGTTATTGTTATTGTTATTGTTGTTACTATAATTGGCTCACAAAAATGGTCATACACGTAAAAACCGTAGGAGTGACAGCCCATGAACGAAGAAGAAGTTTCCTAGAAACTGACCTCAATAGTAACACTGTGAAAGCTGTGATGATGATGCCCCAGCTGAGCCTGAGGCTGAGGCTGCTGAAGATGCTGTTGCGGCTGTTGCTGTTGGTGGTGGGGAGGCTCTTCCAGGATGTTCTCCGAGGAGCTCATCTCACCCCCGCTGGCCAAATCGTCAGCGCTGCTGTCCCCGCTCTCGTCGTTGAAGTTTCCAGCGTGGGACGCTGCGGCGTTAGCACCTCTCCTCAACCTCTCCAGTTGGTCCCCGAGGTTGTTCTCGGTGATGCTGACTGCTTCGTCTAGCGAGGCTGGCAGACTCTGAAATGAAAAGTTTAGTTGGTTGTCTGTCTTCTCATTTTGTTTTGGATTGTGTATGCCTATGTGTGTAGGGGGGTGGTGGTGGTGGGGATGCATGTCTACATTTTCTCTATAAAGGAAGCATCCCCCCCCCCCACCACACATACATGTAAATAAACACATGCAACTTTCTCCCCCCCATCCTCTCTCTCTTTCAAATACCTCTATCGTCATGTATTAAAGATCAATCAATTTCTCTGTCTCTCTGTCTGTCACCTTGTCTTTTCTCTTTCACTTCCATCTTTTGGTCATGACTCATCTGTTCCTAATCCTACACGAGACACACACTCACTCATACACACACACACACACACACACACACACACACACACACACACACACACACACACACACACACACACACACACACACACACACACACACATGCACGCACACACACACACACAAACACACACACTCTCTCTCCCTCTCACCTTAATGCTAGCTCCACTAGCATGTCTGTGCCTCCTATCTTTATCCTCCGTTTTCTTCGTCATCTTTTCGTCGTCCCACGCCAGAAGACGCTCAGCCAGAGCATCCATGACGTCAGATGCCAGCTTGCGACAGTGAACCGTTGCCCGGCCGACATATTTGACCTCATACGTGGCCTTGACATTGTCAGACACTTCTGTTCCTTCCCCCATGTTGCTGGC
The DNA here is from genome assembly GCF_037325665.1 of Littorina saxatilis. Taxonomy (NCBI): domain Eukaryota; kingdom Metazoa; phylum Mollusca; class Gastropoda; order Littorinimorpha; family Littorinidae; genus Littorina; species Littorina saxatilis. Next base: position 17,224,338 of record NC_090250.1, on the reverse strand, counting down.
AGCTCCAGAAAGGTGAAGGTCACGTGTAGCTTCGCGGATGCAGCTGAACAATTCTGTTATCTGTGGAAAGATAAGGAAATGTCAATGATATGAAAGGCGCGATAAAAACAAAAGGCTCAAAGAAGTTTGCAAGTGAGTTTTCCTGTACATGCATATTATACGTTATTTGCGTTTTTGACCAAAATATGACATTTTACTCAGATCGAGACAGTCATTGTTCTCCGAGACCGCGATAGCGGTCGAGGTGAACAATGACTGTCGAGATCTGTGTAAAATGTCATATTTTGGTCAAAAACGCAAATAACATTTATGTATCGATCAAATTCCTTTCAGGTACTGACTTTGTTGTTGTTTTGACGATTGAACGAGCACACACACATGCAATCAAACATACACACCAAGAACACCTGTTTACACCAAACACATACACTTCAATGCGCCACAAAAATAGTGCAACTTCAAAAGTTTATTTAACTCCTTCAATTAACATTAGAATATTTGATTATCGCAACATTTTGTTCAGAACATAATCAAAGGAACGGAAAATTCATCAACATCAAATAAAACATAAATTAAATTGCTACATCTCTTTGCACCGTCAGTGTCAGTAACTGTTCTACACACTTGTCGTCACCCTGTCTCGCGATCAAGACTGGACGAGTTCATCGAGTTAGCTTGTGGGGTTAACAGCAGAGACAATCAACACGTTTGGTCTTATTTTGTTATTGTGATGTTCAAGTTGTTTATGGTACAGTTGTGGAAAGTAGGCAGAACTTGCATTGTCGTGGATGGTGGCATGTCAGGTTCATTTTCTGCACTGAGGAAGAAATTCATATTTTCAAAGGACATGTCGAAACTAACTTGCCACGCGCATATCGACTCGGCCGGTGGCTGTGTGTGCGACAGAGCTGAGTGAACTTCGAGAGGGGTTTGAATTTGGCCGCGGCAAAACTTGGAATTGTGTGTTGCCTGCAATATGCTGATGGGTATGATGGAGGGTGTCTCCCATGTTCATCTTTTGTTCAGCTGAAGTGTGTTGGTATTCGATCGGAGTTAAAAGTCGTCTTTTGTTATCAATTTCTTCCCAAAATAGATCTGCAAATCGCTTCATTTTTACAGTTTGACAGACGTGTGTTTTGATCTGTGGGTTAATCCGCGTGTCCCAAATATGAAGTAAGTAGTTCCTTTGAAGTTTCGGTTAACCTGAAATGCCCAAATATGAAGTTTTGTAGGCCTCTGACGTCACATTGGCTCAAAGAAGGGAAATCCAATGTCCAATCGATATATATATGGCCAATGAGTGCAACTATCAAATGCATGCCATGCACACGTGGGCGTAATACACACATATTGTATGCATGCATACAAGCACATGCACACACAAGCACAAGCACACACACCCACACCAAAAATTCAGTGTAATTTATACCACTTTTTACTGCAAGAGGCAACAATTTCACACGAACACACACACAAAAGCTTACGAACAAGGTGCACCTTATGGTTTTCTTTTTCGTTTTTATATTTAGTCAAGTTTTGACTAAATATTTTAACATCGAGGGGGAATCGAAACGAGGGTCGTGGTGTATGTGTGTGTGTGTATGTGTGTGTGTATGTGTGTGTGTGTGTGTGCGTGTGTGTGTAGATCAGTGATTCAGAGTAAACTAATGTCCGGACCGATCTTTATGAGAGTTCCTGGGTATGATATCCCCAGACGTTACGTTCTTTTCCTTTTTTCGATAAATGTCTTATGACGTCATATCCGGCTTTTTGTAAAAGTTGAGGCGGCCACTGTCACACCCTCAATTTTTAATCAAATTGATTGAAATTTTGGCCAAGCAATCTTCGACGAAGGCCGGACTTCAGTATTGCATTTCAGCATGGAGGCTTACAAATTAATTAATGACTTTGGTCATTAAAAATCTGAAAATTGTAATTAAAATTATTTTTTTATAAAACGATCCAAAATTACTTTTATTTTATTCTTCATCATGTTCTGATTCCAAAAACATATAAATATGTTATACAGCAGTCCCTGCAATGTACGGCCCCCGGCGTGAGCGGACACCTGACATGTACGGACACATTTGCTCGGCACGGAGTGTTTTCCTTCTATATTTGCCCCCCCCCTTAAACGGACACCTGCAAAACGTGGACACGGACACTCATTTTCGGTCCCAACAGCAGGTCATACCTCCAATGTACGGACAGACCATGTCAAATTTTCACCACAACAAAATCGATAACAGAGCAGTCCGGCTCTTGGTACAAAGATCACAGCCGCAATGCCAATGGTGTGATGACAGTCACTGATAACTTGAGTGCACGTGTACCCATCAGCATCAGGAGGGGGGGGGGGGGGGGGGGAGTAGTTTTGGTCAGGAGTGGAGTACCTACGAAGATGCCAACATGAAACTGCACTGTGCTCTTTATTCTTGTCTGTTGGACGTAAACAACAGAAACCACAGTCGATGAAGGTCCTGAGCGAAAGAGAATGAAAAACCGGCCACAGTTCTCAGCATCGTGTGGATATGTGTGTAACCTCTTTCATTGACCAGTGAGTCGATTGCCTAATCTGTGAACCCTTCAGTTGTCTTGCTTTGTCAAACACACAGTCAACTGGTTTTGCTCTGAGTGAACAGTGCAGCTGGCCTCTCTTGGCACAGCCCCAAACAGTACATGGCTAGAGGGAGTGAGAGAGAGGGAGAGGGGGGGGGGGGTGGAGGGGTAGCTGGCTAAACTCTGTGGGGTGTCCGGTGTCACTGCATGTCAGCAGGAAGAGCATTGGAGAAAAATAGAGAGGTGTACTCTTCCACACAATTTCCAAGCATCAGTTGTCACGGCTTGGGGTAGGCATTAGTGATGGAGAGTGGGAGCTAGCTGTGTTATGTACAGTGTATTTCCGACTGAAGAGTGAAAAGTCACTGCCATGCCACATGATCGGCATGCAGTCAATAAAGCCAGACAAGAAGAAAATAAATTACATGATTATGACATGCAGCTTTATCTGCTGCTATTTATTCAAACTGGTTTTCAAGCTTATTCTTGTAAAGCATCTGCACACGCTCCTCTGTGCTGTGTTTGTGTGGCTGCTTTCGTATGTCAGTGCATGATGAGTGTGTTCACTGCCTTGAGGATTTATTTTATCTCTTCTTTTCAACACTTTTCATACAAATCATTTTTACAGAAAGTTTAAAGAAGTATTAGGAGTTTATTGTTATTGTTTAGTAGCCACAAGAAGTGATTAGCATAAACTCAATCCTGTTGTTACTTTGTCAGTGTGTTTCTGTGTGAGTGTATGGGGGAGGGGGTGTGTGGTCACCCCTCCCGTGAACGGACACCTGCAATGTACGGACAGTTTTGCTATGGCCCAAGGGTGTCCGTTCATGAGAGGGACTGCTGTATTCGGATTAAAAACAAGCTCTGAAAATTAAAAATATAAAAATTATGATTAAAATTAAATTTCCGAAATCATGTTAAAAACTATTTCATCTTATTCCTTGTCTGTTCCTGATTCCAAAAACATATAATAGATATGATATGTTTGGATTAAAAACACGCTCAGAAAGTTAAAACGAAGAGAGCTGTGAAGCACAGCGCAACCGCTACCGCGCCAAACAGGCTCGTCACTTTCACTGCCTTTTGCACTAGCGGCGGACTACGTTCAGTTTCATTCTGTGACCACAGCTTGACTAAATGTAGTAATTTCGCCTTACGCGACTTGTTTTTCTTCCTTTTATATTCAAGTCAGCATAAATTAACTCCTTTTCTGTCTCTTTTTTTCCTGTCTTTTTGTAACAGAAGCTACACGTAAAACAAGATGACCTTGGTGGATGTTTAAATAAAGTAACATACCCTTCTAACCGAAATAAACTGAAGGGCGATTCAGGACAATGGAAAAAGAACACAAGTTTGTGGCTTAAACTCCATAAAAAGAATCCCATGAAAAGCCAAGTTCCAACCAGCTAGAGTTTCACAGCGTCTCACAGTATAACTGAATAATGACACCCTCCCACTTTTATTTATACTGTGGTTGGAAAAACAGCACAAAGAACTTGTCATGCTGATGGACTAAAGTGGAATGATTGAGGGAGGTGGAGATGGTGGGGGGTGGTGAGGGCCAGTGTGTGTGTGTAGGAAATTGTGTGTGTGTGTGTGTGTGAGACTCTCTCTCTCTCTCTCTCTCTCTCTCTCTCTCTCTCTCTCTCTCTCTCACCTCCTCTGTGTGAGGGTGTGTGTGTGTGTGTGTCTCTCTCTCTCTCTCTCTCTCTCTCTCTCTCTCTCTCTCTCTCTCTCTCTCTCTCTCAATGAGCGAGGGCCGGATGAAAACAAGCATGTATTCTGTCACCCTCGTAAAATAAATTTCAATTCAATTCAATTCATTTCTCACACAGAGTGTGTGTGTGTGTGTGTGTGTGTGTGTGTGTGTGTGTGTGTGTGTGTGTGTGTGTGTGTGTGTGTGTGTCTCTCTCTCTGTCTCTCATTCTCCCTCTCTCTCTCCTCTGTGTGAGGGTGTGTGTGTGTCTCTCTGTCTCTCTCTGTCTCTCTCTCTCTCACAGTGTGTGTGTGTATGTGTGTGTGTGTCTCTCTCTCATTCTCCCTCTCTCTCTCTCACCTCCTCTGTGTGAGGGTGTGTGTCTCTCTCTCTCTCTCTCTCTCTCTCACAGTGTGTGTGTGTGTGTGTGTGTGTGTGTGTGTGTGTGTGTGTGTGTGTGTGTCTGTGTGTGTCTTTGTGTGTGTGTGTGTCTCGATGTCTTTGTATGTGTTTACTGGAGGAGAGGAGGGAGAGGGATGGGGCCCAGACGGGGTAGGGGATAGAAGAGAAGGGAAGGGAGTGAAGAGGCAACTGCAAATTCATTGTAGCTATCAGGAATATCTAATTAGAGCCAAACACTGACACAGGCTGCTGATGAGGCAGTAGATCAACTCAGAGGTCTGACCCACTTGTCTTTCTTTCTAAGAGGTGTCTGAGACACCACCTACTCCCCACAGATGCTGACTGACAGAAATATTCAATTAATCAAATCACACACACACACACTCACCCACACACTCACCCACACACACACATTCATATCTCTCTCTCTCTTAACAGTTGTCTGAACACACACACACACGTTCATATTCTCTCTCTCTCTCTCTCTCTCTCTCTCTCTCTCTCTCTCTCTCTCTCTCTCTCTCTCTCTCTCTCTGAGGGCTGGATGTAAAAAAGCAGACCACTACTTAATCTATTACCCTGTTAAATAAAGAATTGTCATTGTCAATTGTCAACAGTTGTGTGAACCGAGCAGGGCCTCTTTCATGACCCTTATAAACACCACAGGCTGTAAAAGAAAAGTCATCCCTGACAGAAGACGGGCTTTCACATGAAAATGCTGACAATGCATTTTGCATGCACGCGCCACACAAGTGCAATATGAAGTAAGCCAGATAGTGAAAACACTCCTCAGCCACTGAGTGGGATCTCTGTTTTCACGGACGCTGTGCGGATCCTGCGATAAAACAGTGACCTTATGTCCCACTGACTAATTAAGTCACCAGACAAGTTCAGCCATCCTCTGTTAGGCTGATAGTACTGTAGTGGTACAGTCAGTGGAACCCCCCTTTAAGACCCCCCAACGTAAGACTTGATCCCTTTTAAGACCTTGTTTTTTCAGCATTTTTGTTCATAAGCTCTGTAAATTTACCCCCATTGTAAGACTCCCTCCTTTTTAAGACCTTGTTTTCTCAGCCTTTTTGTTCATAAGCTCTGTATATTTACCCCCATTTTAAAACTCCCTCCTTTTTAAGACCTTGTTTTTTCAGCATTTTTGTTCATAAGCTCTGTAAATTTACCCCCATTGTAAGACTCCCTCCTTTTTAAGACCTTGTTTTCTCAGCCTTTTTGTTCATAAGCTCTGTAAATTTACCCCCATTGTAAGACTCCCTCCTTTTTAAGACCTTGTTTTCTCAGCCTTTTTGTTCATAAGCTCTGTAAATGTACCCCCATTTTAAGACTCCCCCCTCTTTAAGACCTTGTTTTCTCAGCCTTTTTGTTCATAAGCTCTGTAAATTTACCCCCATTGTAAGACTCCCTCCTTTTTAAGACCTTGTTTTCTCAGCCTTTTTGTTCATAAGCTCTGTAAATTTACCCCCATTGTAAGACTCCCTCCTTTTTAAGACCTTGTTTTCTCAGCCTTTTTGTTCATAAGCTCTGTAAATGTACCCCCATTTTAAGACTCCCCCCTCTTTAAGACCTGATTTTTTCAGATTTCTGGAGGTCTTAAAAGGGGGGGTTCTACTGTAGTCAAGGATTGCCGAGAGTAGGTAAATTCAGTGCCGCAAGGGACATCAGACAGTCTAGAGACATAGTGCTTGCTGCCGCGCAGCCGAGACATTTGTTCCTCTTTATTAGCCGCCATTTATATAAATGGGGCTTACTGGATTCACTTTGTCTGTTTGTTTGTTTGTTTGTTTGTTTGAGTAGGGCGGGCGAGCGGTCGATGTCTTACAAACAACTCAACTCAACTCAACTCAAATTTTATTGGCTTCAATTTTCACATAGAAGAATTTGTCTTGCGCTTGGGATTAAGACATAGGCAGAAAGTAAGAGTATAACATATAAAAACAGCATTCATATCACATCAAGTAGGGTAAGACTTGTATCTCTGGGTCAATTAGGCTCAAATTTCGTGAAAATGTAAGGAATAGGGTTAGACGGGTGTGGACTGGGTGGCCGAGTGGTAACGCACTTGCGCTCGGAAGCGAGAGGTTGCGAGTTCGACCCTGGGTCAGGGCGTTAGCAATTTTCTCCCCCCTTTCCTAACCTAGGTGGTGGGTTCAAGTGCTAGTCCTTCGGATGAGACGAAAAACCGAGGTCCCTTCGTGTACACTACATTGGGGTGTGCACGTTAAAGATCCCACGATTGACAAAAGGGTCTTTCCTGGCAAAATTGTATTGGCATAGATAAACAAGAAGGGCAAAGCCCATACGACTCACATGCTTTACACATTTTTCCTACCAAAATACATGTGACCTTGAGGTCATCCAAGGTCATGCAACACAAAGCTGTTAATTCAAGACATAGGAAGTACAATGGTGCTTATTGGCTCTTTCTACCATGAGATATGGTCACTTTTAGTGGTTCACTACCTTATTTTGGTCACATTTCATAAGGGTCAAAGTGACCTTGACCTTGATCATATGTGACCAAATGTGTCTCATGATGAAAGCATAACATGTGCCCCACATAATTTTTCAGTTTGAAACAGTTATCTTCCATAGTTCAGGGTCAAGGTCACTTCAAAATGTGTATACAATCCAACTTTGAAGAGCTCCTGTGACCTTGACCTTGAAGCAAGGTAAACCAAACTGGTATCAAAAGATGGGGCTTACTTTGCCCTATATATCATATATAGGTGAGGTATTGAATCTCAAAAACTTCAGAGAAAATGGGAAAAATGTGAAAAATAGCTGTTTTTTAGGCAACATTTATGGCCCCTGCGACCTTGACCTTGAAGCAAGGTCAAGATGCTATGTATGTTTTTTGGGGCCTTGTCATCATACACCATCTTGCCAAATTTGGTACTGATAGACTGAATAGTGTCCAAGAAATATCCAACGTTAAAGTTTTCCGGACGTCCGGACGGACGACTCAGGTGAGTACATAGACTCACTTTTGCTTCGCATGTGAGTCAAAAATGTCCACCAAAATACCCGTGTGACTTGGAATAATAGGCCGTGAAAAGTAGGATATGCGCCGAAATGGCTGCGATCTGCTGGTCGATGTGAATGCGTGATGTATTGTGTAAAAAATACCATCTCACACGGCATAAATAGATCCCTGCGCCTTGAGTCCGAGTCTGGAGATACGCGCGCGATATAAGACTTCATATAATAATAATAATAGTGTATGCAAAAAAATTACATTCGTAACAGTAGTCAAACGGAAGATATTAGCTTTTAACGATTTTTAATAAATCCCCTTTTTTTTTTAGATGAGTGATTCACAAACCGATCCAGGGGAGGAAACCAACTGACAGATTCCCATGTATTCCCGCACCTAACGGGTCACGGTTGTAACGGGTCAGTTGGCCTAAACAATGAACTTTCTGAGTTCTGAGTTCTCTCTCTCTCTCTTAGTACTCCCTTTCTCTTTCTCTCGCTCTCTCTCAGTATATGGTTTGAAACTGTTAAGCGTGACTTAAGGTCGCGGATTAGGTCACAGGTCAACTGCTTGTGCAGAGACGGTATCCATGTCCTACCCCCGTGTCACCACGGGCGGCTTTTTGCCCGTTAAGGTCAATGCTTGCATGCTGTGCTGGCTGCAAAACCCCTCCGCGCGGAGGTGTTTCCAGACACACCGTACGTCGGGTGCAGAGGAGTAAAGACGGCATTGAATTAACAGACTCTCGGCAAGCCTTGACTACCACTACAGTACTGTCATCCTAACGAAGGATGGCTTAACTTGTCTAGTCCTTCCCGTGAAACCCGTCTGGCTCTGGCCAGACTTTTACATGGGATAACTGCCAGCCTTCCATTTGGTCACATACCAAAAATCAACATCCTGACTGCTTCTTCCTGTAAGGAGTGGGATTTGGGATTTGGTTGATGAGATTTTTTTCCGAAAATTTTAAGATTTTAAGAAAATGATTCATCGTGGCTGCCTAAATGGCGGGGGTCATACACGTAAAATCACACTCGTGCAAAAAAACCACAATAAGTGTACATGGGAGTTTCAGCCCATGAAAAAGAAGAAGAAGAAGAAGAAGAAGAAGAAGAAGAAGAAGAAGAAGGAGTAAAATATATTTTACAAAGATATGGTTTAAGGCACATTGCCTTGTCTAACAACCTGTCCTTAAACAAATACTAGATATGTAATATGCACTAAGAAGAAGGAGAAGAAGAAGGAGAAGAACGAGTGAACTTTATTTTACAAGGATATGGTTTGAGGCACATTGCCTTGTCTAACACTAGATATGTAATATTCCCCAAGAAGAAGGAGAAGAAAAAGAACGAGTGAACTTTATTTTACAAGGATATGGTTTAAGGCACATTGGCTTGTCTAACAACCTGTCAACCAAATACTAGATATGTAATATTCCCTAAGAAGAAGAAGAAGAAGTTCAACATGTATGTGTTCCAGTGGATGGATGTTCCCAACGGATGCTCTAATTCCCGGTAAAACCCTGGACAGATATGAGTTGGTTGACATGATGATCGATCACACGGGAAGAAATGTGTGCTTTATTTCTGACACAGAGACAACCCACACTGCCCTGCGATTGATGAAAACCGTCTACATCAGCAGTTCTGTTCTCCTCAAACAGGACACCCACACACATCGCTTATTAGCTTTCAGTATTGCACAAAAGTTCCAATTACGAAGACTCCGGTGAAAGGCCAAACAAAAGCCATTTTCTCATTGGTTGCTTTGGGATTTCTTTTTTTTCTTTTTCAATAATGGGTTTTAAAGCCAGGAGATGGAAAGGGGAAAGGTGTGTGTGTGTGTGTGTGTGTGTGTGTGTGTGTATGTGCGTGTCTGTGTGTGAGAGAGAGAGAGAGAGAGAGAGAGAGAAAGACAGAGAGAGAGAGACTGAGAGAGAGACAGAGAGAGACAGAGAGAGAGAGAGAGACAGAGAGAGATAGAGAAAGAAAGAGAGAGAGAGAAAAAGAGAGAGAGAGAGACAGAGAGAGAGAGACAGAGAGAGAGAGAGAGAGAGAGAGAGAGAGAGAGAGAGAGAGAGAGAGAGAGAGAGAGAGAGAGATGGAGGGGGAGAGAAAATATATAAATAAAGATATCGTAGACATTATAGGCATAGAACACTGTATTATCTAAAACAAGAAATGTATTTTGGTATATGTAACTTATCACACCAACAACATAACATGAAACCGACATAACATAAACGATAATAACGCATCAGAGAATAAGTCACCCGAACTGTCCACATGAAAATGAAGAGGTGAAGGTTAAGAGAGATAATTGATTGAACAAGAATAGCCCAGGCTCAAAGGAACCTATACCTAATCTCTTGTTCTGGCCCTATACCACCTGCAAATCTATGTAAGCATGTGTCCGTTTTTCCCCCTATAATAAAGCTCTTTTTACATTTAGTCAAGTTTTGACTAAATGTTTTAACATAGAGGGGGGAATCGAGACGAGGGTCGTGGTGTATGTGTGTGTGTGTGTCTGTCTGTCTGTGTGTGTGTGTAGAGCGATTGAGACTAAACTACTGGACCGATCTTTATGAAATTTGACATGAGAGTTCCTGGGTATGATATCCTCAGACGTTTTTTTCATTTTTTTGATAAATGTCTTTGATGACGTCATATCCGGTTTTTCGTGAAAGTTGAGGCGGCACTGTCACGCTCTCATTTTTCAACCAAATTGGTTGAAATTTTGGTCAAGTAATCTCCGACGAACCCCGGACTTCGGTATTGCATTTCAGCTTGGTGGCTTAAAAATTAATTCATGACTTTGGTCATTAAAAATCTGAAAATTGTAAAAAAAAAATTTTTTTATATAACGATCCAAATTTACGTTCATCTTATTCTCCATCATTTTCTGATTCCAAACACATATAAATATGTTATATTTGGATTAAAAACAAGCTCTGAAAATTAAAAATATAAAAATTATGATCAAAATTAAATTTTTGAAATCAATTTAAAAACACTGTCATCTTATTCCTTGTCGGTTCCTGATTCCAAAAACATATAGATATGATATGTTTGGATTAAAAACACGCTCAGAAAGTTAAAACGAAGAGAGGTACAGTAAAGCGTGCTATGAAGCACAGCGCAATCGCTACCGCGCTTAACAGGCTCGTCACTTTCACTGCCTTTTGCACTGGCGGCGGACTACGTTCAGTTTCATTCTGTGAGTTCCACAGCTTGACTAAATGTAGTAATTTCGCCTTACGCGACTTGTTTTTCAATTTTGCGCCTGTTCTGCAGATCTGTATCACTTGAGCAAATCAATAATTCCATTTGCCGCCCACCAAACTCATAACTGAACAGTCAATGTCTGTCTCTGCTGCCGTGGTGGAATGGTTGGGGGCTTTTTGTGGACATCTCTCTCTCTCTGTCTCTGTCTCTGTCTCTCTCTCGTTTGCTTTCTCTATCTCTCTCTGCCCCTGTTTGTCACTCTGTCATACTGTATGTTTCTCTCTCTCTTTCTCTCTCTCTCTCTCTCTCTCTCTCTCTCTCTCTCTCTCTCTCTCTCTCTCTCTCTCTCTCTCTCTCTCTCTCTCTCTCAGTCTGCCCCTGTTTGTCACTTTGTCTCTCTCTTAGTTTAGCAGGGACAGATTGTAAGACTTGGCGTCAGCCTAAAATCTCCATCCTTGAATTCGTTCGTTCGTTCGTTCTCTCTCTCTCTCTCTCCCCTCTCTCTCTCTCTCTCTCTCTCTCTCTCTCTCTCTCTCTCTCTCTCTCTTATATTCATTACATAATACAGTGTAGGTGCTGCCTAATATCCGCTTAACAAAAACTGTTTAGAAGTTATTGTTGTTCAACTGCCAGATGAAAGAACAAGTCGCGTAAGGCGAAATTACTACATTTAGTGAAGCTGTCGAACTCACGGAATGAAACTGAACGCACTGTATTTTTTCCCCAAGACAGTACAGTTTCGTCAATCCCCGCGAGAAGGAAATCGCTCACCTCCCACGTGCAAAACGCAGTGAAACTAACACGCCAGAATAGCGCGGCAGCGTATTGTGCTAAGCAGGAAAGCGCGCTTTTCTGTATACTTGTTAACTTTCTGAGCTTGTTTTGAATACAACCTATCATATCTATATGTTTTTGGAATCAGAAAATGATAAAGAATAAGATGAAATCATTTTTGGATCGATTTCTTAAATTTTAATCATAAGACTAATTAATCTATTTTCGTTAAATGTGATCACATTTTAAGAGTAAACATGGCATATATGTATAATTTTTTTAGATTCAGAATGTGATGCAGAATACGATGCAATCAATTTTAAATCTGTTTGCGAAAAATCGATTTTAATGACAACTTTAATGAGCAAACTCATCAATTAATTTTTAAGCCACCAAGCTGAAATGCAATACCAAAGTCCGGGTTTCGTCGAAGATTACTTGACCAACATTTCAACCAATTTGGTTGAAAAATGAGAGCGTGACAGTGCCGCCTCAACTTTCACGAAAAGCCGGATATGACGTCATCAAAGACATTTATCCAAAAAAAAGAGAAAAAAACCGTCTGGAGATACCATACTCAGGATCTCTCATGTCAAGTTTCATGAAGATCGGTCTAGTAGTTTTCTCTGAATCGCTCTACACACACACACACACACACACACACACACACACACACACACACAGATACACCACGACCCTCGTCTCGATTCCCCCCTCTACGTTAAAACATTTAGTCAAAACTTGACTAAATGTAACAAGAAGGGCAAAGCCCATACGACTCACATGCTTTACACATTTTTCCTACCAAAATACATGTGACCTTGACCCAAGGTCAAGGTCATCAAAGGTCATGCAACACAAAGCTGTTAATTCAAGACATAGGAAGTACAATGGTGCTTATTGGCTCTTTCTACCATGAGATATGGTCACTTTTAGTGGTTCACTACCTTATTTTGGTCACATTTCATAAGGGTCAAAGTGACCTTGACCTTGATCATATGTGACCAAATTGTCTCATGATGAAAGCATAACATGTGCCCCACATAATTTTTAAGTTTGAAACAGTTATCTTCCATAGTTCAGGGTCAAGGTCACTTCAAAATATGTATACAATCCAACTTTGAAGAGCTCCTGTGACCTTGACCTTGAAGCAAGGTAAACCAAACTGGTATCAAAAGATGGGGCTTACTTTGCCCTATATATCATATATAGGTGAGGTATTGAATCTCAAAAACTTCAGAGAAAATGTGAAAAATGTGAAAAATAGCTGTTTTTTAGGCAACATTTATGGCCCCCGCGACCTTGACCTTGAAGCAAGGTCAAGATGCTATGTATGTTTTTTGGGGCCTTGTCATCATACACCATCTTGCCAAATTTGGTACTGATAGACTGAATAGTGTCCAAGAAATATCCAACGTTAAAGTTTTCCGGACGGACGTCCGGACGGACGGACGGACGGACGGACGGACGACTCGGGTGAGTACATAGACTCACTTTTGCTTCGCATGTGAGTCAAAAACCACCCGCATTTCTTGCTTAATCTGCAACCCTTGTAAAATAAATACACAATTCTTCTTCTTCTTCTTGTCGATCACTAATACACAATTCAATTCTGCTCTCTCTCTCTCTCTCTGACAAGTGTGTGGGTGAGTGCAACAGTGCATGTGCACATGTGGAAGTGACATATAGACACGCTTGGCTAAGAAATGGCCAACATCATCAACAATACCACTCATGTAAAAAAAATAAAATAATAATAACCCATAATTCGTAATCAAGACTTGTTGCCATCTTTCAACATTGTCTGCCAGTGAAAAAAAAAAAAAAAAAAAAAAAAAGACTCCATAAATTATCACTATTCCACCGCAGTGGAATCTCGCTTTGAAAACAACCCTGACGTAAGATTCCCGCTCACTTTTAAGACCTTGTTTTCTTGGATTTTCTTTTCAAAACATCTGTAAATTGGCTTCATATTCACACTCCCTCTTTGTAAAGACCTGACCTTCACACATGTGTGTGGTCTTATAGATGAGGGGGGGGGGGGGGGGGAGTGTGATTGGGATCAAAGTGATAGCAAGGTCATAAAACCAAACCGTATCAAGTGACACCCAGGACATAAAACTAATCACCCACACACAATCCCCAGAGATTGTCTGAGGCAATGGACACAAAAAAGCTACAGAGAGTAAAAAAACAAAATGCCAGAAGCACTGTGATTTGGGTCACAACCTTCGCAGACAGCGATGTAGGGAGAGGAACAGAGTGAGATACCCCGGGGACCTTGCTGCAAGCAACCCACCTCACGCCACCAAGAGACACCGTGGAACCCCCATTTTAAGACCCCCCCAAAATTAAGACTTCCTCTTTTTTACCACCTTGATTTTGTAATGTTCATTACCTCTGTAAATGTACCCCCATTTTAAGACTGCTTCCCTGTTAAGACCTGGTTTTCTCAGGTATTTAAACTTTTTTTAGTCTTAAAAAGGGTGTTTCATTGTACACTTGTCTCCTAATCTGACTCTCTGTCGGCAAAAACGGACATTTGGCACCACGCTTGACAGTGTCTTCAGACCGGCAGGGATAAGCACTTTAAGTCTAGATGGCAGAATAGATGAGAAACAAATGAGAGTGAACAGAAACAGAAGAGAGAAAGGGGAAGGGTGATTGAGAGGAGGGGGGCGGGATGCAAGAAGAAAACCACAGTTTACTGACTTTTAACAATGTATAAGAAAACATTTTTGTTCGTCTATAAGTTGACAGTTAATCAGTGACGGGCGCTGTGGCGGGGTGGTAAGACGTCGGCCTCTTAATTGGAAGGTCGTGAGTTCGAATCCCGACCGCGGCCACCTGGTGGGTTAAGTGTGACAATTTTTCCAATCTCCCAGGTCAACTTATGTGCAGATATGGTAGTGCCTCAGTTATCCACCTGCGTGTGTATACGCACGCGCAAGACCAAGTACGCACGGAAAAGATCATGTAACACATGTCAGAGATCGGTGGGTTATAGAAACACGAAAAATACCCAGCATGCTTCCTCCAAAAGCGGCGTATGGCTGCCTGAATGGCGGGGTAAAAACGGTCATACACGTAAAAATCCACTGGTGCAACAACACGAGTGTACGTGGGAGTTTCAGCCCACGAACGGAGAAGGAGAAGAATCAAAACTGGCAAACAACAAAGGAGCTAAAATATGGTGGAAAATGATGGAGTTGAGGAAGCTTAGGGTGGAGGGGGAAGGGCAGGATCAGGCCTTTAGCAAAAGAAATAAACCTCAACTGAAAACGTCTTGAAAACAACTTGAAATCTTGTATCTCCTCTTTGGCTAAAGGCAGACCTGTTTACCCCCATAAGTGTTATGGAGTAATGCTCAGCCCCAAAAATAGTAATCCTGGCACAAAAATAGTACCGTACTTTCCGGGTCATAAGGCGCGACTTTTTTCCTCGAGTTCGACCCCTGCGTCTTGTATAACGAAGCGCCTAATCCGTGTGTGAAATACGAAAAAAATCAAAGAGACCGCTTGAGTACCAGTCAAACAACTTGTGATAATGCATGTTTTAGGTACTGCCCTGCCTTTGATCTAGCCGCACACACAGATTTCCACTCTGTTAAACTCGGTCACTGACCAGTCACTGACCCCGGTGCAGGAAGTGTTTCCTCTCTCAGATATGACAGGGGAACCACCTCTCATGGCAAAAACTGGGTCATTGACCCCTGGGAAGAAGGTCGTGTCTATAAACAAGGCCACCCAGCTATCACAATGCCTTTGATCTGGCCGCACACACAGAGCACACATATTTTCACTCAGTTAAAGTCGGTCACTGACCGGTCACTGACCCCGGTGCAGGAAGTGTTTCCTCTCTCAGATATGACAGGGGAACCACCTCTCATGGCAAAAACTGGGTCATTTTGGTGCGCCCTATCGGCCCCCTGCGTCCAATGGGTGACTGGATTAAAAAAATTTTTAAAAAGAAGGGGGTGCGTCTTAGATAACGAAGCGCCTTGTCACCCGGAAAGTACGGTAATCATCCAGCATTCGTCGCCAATTACAACGCACATGACAACTGTGTCTGCGAAACGCAATCATGCACAAATATCCATCATTCACAAACAAAACACATAAGTCAGTTTTTGTAGTCATCATAATTTCATAGAAGATCACATCAAAAGCACATGCATCACTGATTCTTTTTCTTTTGCTCGTAGTAGGCCTTTTTCAGTGTGTCAAGTGCTTCTCTACTGTACTTGCGCTTGCCGAATGAGTGAGGGCGAGACTTCACCACTAGAAGGCTCTCCAGCGTCTCATCAGACAGACATGATCTCTGGTCAGTCCTTTGCTTTTTCACCCCATTTTGCCATTGAAAAAAACAATGCCAAACATGTGAATTAATTTAAAAAAGAAAAGAAAAAAAAAGGGTAAAGGTGACGAACTTATAATGTTTTGCTACGACCGTGTGTATCATACTTCCAAGCTACACACCAAATTTCTGCTCATCGACTGATAAACAGCAGAGATCTAAGTGCAGAAAAATAAACAGAGAGACAGAGTGAAACCTATACACCCCCGAATATACGGCGATGTAAAATTAAAAAAAAAAAAATAACAATAAAAAACAAGTCGCGTAAGGCGAAATTACTACATTTAGTCAAGCTGTGGAACTCACAGAATGAAACTGAACGCACTGCAATTTTTCACAATGACCGTAGTCCGCCGCTAGTGCAAAAGGCAGTGAAAGTGACGAGGCTGTTTAGCGCGGTAGCGGTTGCGCTGTGCTGCATAGCACGCTTTACTGTACCTCTCTTCGTTTTAACTTTCTGAGCGTGTTTTTAATCCAAACATATCATATCTATTATGTTTTTGGAATCAGGAACCGACAAGGAATAAGATGAAATTGTTTTTAAAACGATTTCGGAAATTTAATTTTAATCATAATTTTTATATTTTTAATTTTCTGAGCTTGTTTTTAATCCGAATATGACATATTTATATGTTTTTGGAATCATAATGAAAAATAAAATAAAAGTAATTTTGGATCGTTTTATAAAAAAATAATTTTAATTACAATTTTCAGATTTTTAATGACCAAAGTCATTAATTTATTTGTAAGCCTCCATGCTGAAATGCAATACCGAAGTCCGGCCTTCGTCGAAGATTGCTTGGCCAAAATGTCAATCAATTTGATTGAAAAATGAAGGTGTGACAGTGCCGCCTCAACTTTTACAAAAAGCCGGATATGACGTCATAAAAGACATTAACGAAAACATAAAAAAAAGTCTGGGGATTTCATACCCAGGAACTCTCATGTAAAATTTCATAAAGATCTTTCAACACGTCCACCCTATGACATGACTATACACTCAGAACGCATGCGCCAAAGCATATAAATAGCCTGCTGACAACCAAAATTGGGACATTTTGAAAAAAATATTGTATTTTGAAAAAAATATTGTAAAAAAACTAGTACATGTGGGGATTTACTTTTTGCACACAATTAAAGAAAGATTTTTCATTGTTTCAGAAATGTACTTTGTATTTGTCAAAAGGCTTGTTGTGTTTGTGTGGTATGCTATTGAAAATGTCAATAAATAGCCTGCTGACAACCAAAATTTGAAAATTTTGAAAAAAATATTGTATTTTGAAAAAAATATTGTAAAAAAACTAGTACATGTGGAGACTTACTTTTTGCACACAATTAAAGAAAGATCTTTCATTGTTTCAGAAATGTACTTTGTATTTGTCAAAAGGCTTGTTGTGTTTGTGTGGTATGCTATTGAAAATGTCAACAATTTAAATAAAAAAAAGTCCAGAGGCACCACATAAATACTACAGACATGTTTGAAAATATGCACAAAATGTTGTTAGTGAATACTCAAAAAAGAATTTACTAACCTGAATGATACAATGAGATGACTGGGTGATGACTATGATGAATATATCCATGTAGAAGAAAAGAAACACTTGCTGTCACAGTATTTACAGTGCCACAGAGCACAGCTCAACGCAAAACGCCACACCACATTCCAGGCACCAGAATCGAGTCCCATTGCGTTGGGTTTTATCCATAGAAGAAAAGAAACACTTGCTGTCACAGTATTTACAGTTTTTGTATAAATGACTTGTTTAGAACTCGGTTTATGCACGGAGAACATCCTTCTTTGTGTGCCACACTTCGAAGCACGGCTCAACACAAAGCGCCACAGCCATGTGGCCACAGAACATTCCCGGCTGGCACCAGAATCGCGTCCGTCCGCTTGCATTGGGTTTTGGCCAAAGTAGCATTGACACCTCGAGCTCTTGATTTGGCTAACTCATTCACCCTCATCACTCACTTATCCATCTATCACAACACCACTGTTTCATGCACACACAGTCACTACCTTCCTTCTGCACGCCGCTTCGCTTCGCAACAACACTGACAACTCGCGACATTTTGGAATCCTAAATATGAAACTAAGGCATGGGTTGGTCCCGTCAATGACCTGTAGTATCCAAACTAACCAATGAAATCAACTGTTCTGGGAGTTATTTGTCGCGTATGGTAATGCAGCCGACCTCTGAACCTATGACGTGGGTTTTCGTATGGAAAATCCCCAGCGTGGTATTTTCCACTTCCAACGCTACTATTAAGGCGGTGTGTGGCGAAGCGACTCACGCACCTTACGCACGGATTCTGGCGGCGTGCTGACAACGGCATGATCAGTGAACGCTTGTATTCGGGCGGCGCGTCGCGAAAAAGTTCGCGTAAGGCGAAATTACTAAATTTAGTCTAGCTGTGGAACTCACAGAATGAAACTGAACGCACTGCATTTTTTCTCAATGACCGTAGTCCGCCGCTTGTGCAAAACGGAGTGAAACTGACGAGCCTGTTCAGCGCGGTAGTGGTTTCGCTGTGCTGCATAGCACGCTTTTCTGTACCTCTCTTCGTTTTAACCTTCTGAGCGTGTTTTTAATCCAAACATATCATATCTATATGTTTTTGGAATCAGGAACCGACAAGGAATAAGATGAAATTGTTTTCAAATCGATTTCGGAAATTTATATTTGATCATAATTTTTATATTTTTAATTTTCAGAGCTTGTTTTTAATCCAAATATAACATATTTATATGTTTTTGGATTCAGGAAATGCTGTAGAATAAGATGAACGTAAATTTGGATCGTTTAACTTTTATATAAAACAAAAAAATATTACAATTTTCAGATTTTTAATGACCAAAGTCATTAATTAATTTTTAAGCCTCCACGCTGAAATGCAATACCGAAGTCCGGCCTTCGTCGAAGATTGCTTTACAAAAATGTCAATCAATTTGATTGAAAAAGAGGGTGTGACAGTGCCGCCTCAACGTTTACAAAAAGCCCGATATGACGTCATCAAAAGTATTTATCGAAAAAAAGAAAAGCACATCCGGGGATTTCATACCCAGGAACTCTCATGTAAAATTTCATAAAGATCGGTCCAGTAGTTTAGTCTGAATCGCTCTACACACACACACGCACAGACAGACAGACACACACACATACACCACGACCCTCGTCTCGATTCCCCCTCTATGTTAAAACATTTAGTCAAAACTTGACTAAATGTAAAAAGAGCAAAGCTAAAGGACATAAACCTCTCCTCTATCCTCTCCATCAAATTTGACAGGGTAACCCAAGTGTAATTGATCAAACCGGGGACAGGGTAAAATTGGCCATACTGTTGACTGACCACTATACCAGAAAAGTCAACAAGTGTGTACGGACTGAGTCAATCCAACCACCCAAGACAGCCAGTAAGGCTGAAAATAGATCCTGTACTTTTGAGCAAGGACAATACTCGGAAAACTTACCATAATGGACACAGGCGTATGAAATTGTCTGCGCTGTTGGGTCGTATGTGCGCTCTCGCTCTCTCTCTATCTCTCTCTCTCTCTCTCTCTCCCCCCTCTCTCTCCCCTCTCTCTCTCTCTCTCTCTCTCTCTCTCTCTCTCTCTCTCTCTCTCTCTCTCTCTCAGATTAAAGTTACGAGTACTCATGAAGCCTCACCCTAATTTCATTGTTTGTACGACTGATGATTCTGCCTTCTATCTCCACACACACACACACACACACACACACACACACACACACACACACACACACACACACACACACACACACTAACACACAATACGAATGCATGTGCCAGCCATAAACACCCTTAAAATTAGACAAAACAGACATACAGCTCCCCCTCCCTCTCTCCGCCACTCTCGATCCTCTTCTACGTCTGGACGAACTCTAAGCCACAATAAGCCCGTGGAGATGATAGCCTAAGTCTCAGAGCTTTAGTGGAAGTAAGATGAAAATACTACAATCATGCATGCATGCCTCCCCCCCCCCCCCTCCCAATCCACAACTGACAAACCTTAAGCCACATAATACCTGTATCCTAGGCAAGAGGATAACCAGTACCAATCTCTTTCACTAGTCGTTACTGGAAGTAAAATAAAAGACAAGCAAAACACAAGTCCTTGCATCTTACCTCAGACCTCGAACCCATCACTACCCCCCCCCCCTCCTCTTTCCGCAAACCCTATAAGCCATATAATGCCTGTTTCCTAGTGAAGAAGATAACAAGTACAAATCTTGGTTTGGTTGACTGTTGGTTGAAAGTCTGCCATGTGAACGGCACTTAAGTCAGTCTCTGATCGTCAGTGCCTGCTTTTTGTTGATGCCACTGCGACGTCATTAGTGTCAACAGCCAATGGGGACTAATTGACTTTCTGACATTTTATAACAAGCAGTAGGCTTATGAGTAGGCCTACATGCCTTAAAATGGAAGGTAGATGGGGAGGGGGGGGGGGGGGAGCTTGAAATGGAATGTTCTCCGTACCGCCGTCTGTTGACTAGACACACGGTCCGGCGGGCACTAATAACGCAGTCTTCACTTTTGCTTCTGTTGGTTGTGAAAAAGTTACTTTGTTTCTTTCCTTTTTTCGGGGGGTCTTGAAATCGAAGACTCTCCGTACTTCCGTCTGTAGATTAGACACACGGTCCGGTGGGAAATGCCAACGCAGTATTCACTCTTGCTTCAGAAATCTGTTGGTTGTGAAATAGATACAAGTATTGTGTGTGTGTGTGTGTGTGTGTGTGTGTGTGTGTGTGTGTGTGTGCGTGTGTGTGTGTGTATGTGTGTATGTGAATGTGTGTGCGTTTGTGTGTTTGCATGCCTGTGCATGCCTGTGACTTGTGTGCCTGTGTGTTTCTCTCTGTCCATCAGCCTGTACCCTTGCAAGCGTAAGCGCAATTAAATGTGCATTTTTCTGCTTGGGTCTGTGCACAAAAAAGTATCGACTAATACAAGCACCCTGCTCCAAAGTAGGCGTGGGCCATTTAGAGGTCATAACGATATTTTAACGACCCAGCACTTCAAATATCAAAGTCTAACGCCTCTGTCATGCCAGACATACAAAAACGGTACCATATGCACTTGTGACAACGTGGAATAGTGAGTAAACACAGCTGTATCCTGACTGTTACTACCCGTTCCAAGCCTATCAACATATGTGTTGAACTTTACTATGTTGTTGATTAGCAAATTAGTATGTGTAGGGGGGGGGGAGGGAAGAGGGGGTGCTGTCTTTATATATATGTGTGTGTGTGTGTGTGTGTGTGTGTGTGTGTGTGTGTGTGTGTGTGTGTGTGTGCGTGCGTGTGTGTGTGAGTACTCTGTGTGTGTGTGTGTGTGTGCGCGCATGCGTGCATGTATGCTTTTGTCTATGTGTCTGTCTGCACCGCACGCACTGGTGGCAAAACTACGACTTGTGAGTAAACACAGCTGTACCCTGGCTGTTACAACCACACACTTAACTCCCTAAGCCTGGCATGTGTACTGATCTTTATGCTGGAGTGGATTCAGCACTTAAGGGAAAAGGTGTGTGTGTGTGTGTGTGTGTGTGTGTGTGTGTGTGTGTGTGTGTGTGTGTGTGTGTGTGAGTGTGTGTTTGCGTAAACATGTGCGTGCGTGCGTGTGTGCTGAAGAATGTGTGTGTGTGTGTGTGCGTGTGTATCTGTATGCGTCTGTTTGTAAGCATGTGTGTGTGTATGTGTGTGTGTGTGTGTGTTTGTGTGTGTGTGTGTGTGCGTGCGTGTGCGTGTGTGCGTGCATGCGTGCGTGTCGGTCCGTCAGTCTGCACATGTGCATACGACAATCCAAGAGTATGTGGCTGTATGTATGTATGTCTGCTCGCTTCAGTCTCCTCTCTGCACGAACATGTATGGATCACAATAAGTTCACAGCCTTTAAGTGAGCGAACTGGACCATCAGAGGTCATAACATTATTTGTAAGACTCAGCACTTCACACATCAAAGTCTACCACCTCTGTTTTGCCAGACACACACAAACTGCACCTCAGGTACTCGTGACATAACGTGGAATTCTGTCTAAACACAGCTGCACCCTAGCTGCTACAGTAGACCCCCCCCCACACACACACACACACTTTTTGATACCCCTGATTTAAGACCTTTGTTTTCTCAGATTTTCTGTGCATAAGGTTCGAAAATGTACTTCCATTACCCTTACACTGGTGCAATTATGTAACACATGTAACAAAGCCACTGGTGAATTAACAGAGAGAAAAATAAAGAACAAGTCGCGTAAGGCGAAAATACAATATTTAGTCAAGTAGCTGTCGAACTCACAGAATGAAACTGAACGCAATGCCATTTTTCAGCAAGACCGTATACTCGTAGCATCGTCAGTCCACCGCTCATGGCAAAGGCAGTGAAATTGACAAGAAGAGCGGGGTAGTAGTTGCGCTAAGAAGGATAGCAGGCTTTTCTGTACCTCTCTTTGTTTTAACTTTCTGAGCGTGTTTTTAATCCAAACATATCATATCTATATGTTTTTGGAATCAGGAACCGACAAGGAATAAGATGAAAGTGTTTTTAAATTGATTTGGACAATTTAATTTTGATAATAATTTTTATATATTTAATTTTCAGAGCTTGTTTTTAATCCGAATATAACATATTTATATGTTTTTGGAATCAGCAAATGATGGAGAATAAGATAAACGTAAATTTGGATCGTTTTATAAATTTTAATTTTTTTTTACAATTTTCCGATTTTTAATGACCAAAGTCATTAATTAATTTTTAAGCCACCAAGCTGAAATGCAATACCGAAGTCCGGGCTTCGTCGAAGATTACTTGACCAAAATTTCAACCAATTTGGTTGAAAAATGAGGGCGTGACAGTGCCGCCTCAACTTTCACGAAAAGCCGGATATGACGTCATCAAAGACATTTATCAAAAAAATGAAAAAAACGTTCGGGGATTTCATACCCAGGAACTCTCATGTCAAATTTCATAAAGATCGGTCCAGTAGTTTAGTCTGAATCGCTCTACACACACACACACACACACAGACACACAGACACACGCACATACACCACGACCCTCGTTTCGATTCCCCCTCGATGTTAAAATATTTAGTCAAAACTTGACTAAATATAAAAACGGTCAAGTAGGTTTTCGCATCCATGGGAGGTAATTGGAACCGACCAAACTGACTGAGCCAGTAGCGCGACATAATTATGTCGTGACAACCAGGTGACAGTCTACGTAAAGTAGCGCGACATATGTCGCGACAAGGGTTAAGACCTCCTCTCTTTTCAGACCAGTTTTTTTGGGTCTGATTTGTGGAGGTCTTAAAAAGTGGGTTCCACTGTGATCCCCGCCCCTTTAAGCCAAACATGTGTATTGATCTTTGCTTTGCTGTGGATTAGGGGCATTAGCCGCTGAAGCGAAAGGTTGAAATGGCCTGTTGGGGATCTGCAATCTAGCCTACTCGGAAATAGATGGGGACAAGAGGAACTGGGAAGAAAGTGTGTGTGTGTGTGGTGTGTGTGTGTGTGGGGGGGGGGGGGGACTGAGGACTGGACAATTGTTGTATTTGAGCGGGTTTTTTTGCGACACGAGAAGCGGATTTTGATAGAAACTGCGCGACAGTGGATTCTGCGACAAATTCCTTTCAGTTGTTATTCAAATCACGACAAGTGGCTTCCGCAAGCTATCGAGGATCTGTAACAGGCGTTGTGTCCAGTGGGGGAGTGTGTGTGTGTGTGTGTGTGTGTGTGTGTGTGTGTGTGTGTGCGTTGGGGGGGTCTATGGGGGGAAGTCTTGAATTAATTTGCATCCTTTGCCCCAGTGCCCTTCACAATGTCAAACTGGGATAGCATACCCAAAGGTAGACAGACATTAACTGCATGGCAAAACCAATGCTACTGTTAAATTAATTCACTCCACAGACTAACAATGATTCCTCAAACACACACACACACACACACACACACACACACACACACACACACACACACACACACACACACACACACACACACACACAAGCTAATCCTGAATGTTCAAGGGTTCTTTGAGGTACTTTGCAAAAATAGCTAAAGAAAGCACAGACAATTGCGTGCGTGTTCAGTGTAACCTTTATTCTTGGCCTTACTCTCTCTATATATATGATACTCAATCGCCTGTCAATCAACTGTCATGGTTTATTCTAGTCGTTTGCATACGTCGCAAAGTACACATTAAGTGAACCATAATAATGAACATTTAAAAAACCCATGCTAACTGTCAGAGGCACATGAATGTTTCTTCTGTATATTGTAGTTTTTAAAGAATTACCATCTCCTGCCCAAAACTTTAACAAGAAAAGTAGGCAAAATCCAGAGTTTCTTAATAGGCATAGAACCATACTCAGTGTTTTCAAGCAAAAAAACTAAAAATACAGTCTCTTACTCTCTTACTAAAAGCCGTGTACATTAGTATGGTGTATAAATCACTGTAAGTGAAGAGCCCACAAACCGAACCTTTCCCAATCAGTTGGCTATTTGCAGGACTCAAAACCATTTTTTTGTAAACGAAAAAAAAAAATAACACAGATAATCTATCAAACGCAGTGTACATTAGTATGATGTATCAATCATTGTGACTGAAGAGCTCGCGCAAACCGAACCTTTCCCGGTCAATTGGCTATTTGCAGGACTCGACGAGACGCCCACGCACGCAGTTCTACAGAACAAAAGACTACTATCATCCTTATGGATTGCAGAGGAATTCTGCGGCGTGACTGTGGTCTGGTACAGTGGAACCCCCAAATTTAAGATCCACGAATAGACCCTATCGGTATTCCAAGCTCTCGTAAGCTCTCGCAAACTTCAGAGCATAGCAAAGCATGTGGTACAGCGATCTCGCGCGAGCTGCGAAAGCCGAGGTTCGAAGTTCTCGCGACGTTCAAAGCATAACAAAGAACGTGTCTCGCGAGAGCTGCTCAGATACCGAAAAGGTCTATTGAAACTTTCCTCCTTTTTAAGACTTTGATTTCGCAGATTTTCTGTTCAAAACTTCTGTGAAATGTACCTCCATTTTACGACTCCCTCCTGCTTAAGACCTTCACTGTTCAGTTTCTCAGATTTGTCGCGGTATTTAAAGAGGGGTTGCACTGCACCACAATCAATGACCGAGCTTTCATAATCCTCCGTTTCCTCTAAAAAGGTACCGTCACTTCCTGTATAACGCGTCTTGGAGCTTGGAGCTGTGATTATTCGGGACTTGCGCTATAGAAAAGTGATTTATTATTTATTATTATTATTGTGAATTACCACAGATATACGATGATGATCAATGGAGCTTCATGTCCTGCAGGCCTTGACTTGATGTGCCTATTGATGATCATGACTGGACAGTATAACACGGATTTACGAAGGCTTTAACATGTCTTCTTCTTCTTTTTCGTTCAGGGCTGAAACTCCCATGTTAAACTGATGACTTGCCACGAGTGGGTTTTTACGTGTAAGACCGTTTTGACCCCGCAATTCAGGCAGCTGTACACCGCTTTCGGGGGAAGCATGCTGGTTATTTTCTTGTTTCTATAACCCACCGAACTCTGACATGGGTTACAGGATCTTGTGCTTGCGTGTACACGCCAAGTTTAAGTATTTGTAAGGCACTAGCAGGTCTGCACATAAGTTGACCAGGGAGATCGGAACAATTTCCATCCTTATCCCACCAGGCTGCCGCGGTCGGGATTTGAACTCAAGACCTTCCGATTAGGAGGCCGATGTCTTATCCACTAGGCCACTGCGCCCGTCTTAACATGGTATGACGGCGCTCTTCCACTTGGACAAACACTTAAACTCTACAGCCCGGGTGTTTTCTGTACAGTACATACGGGAATTTCTTGCTGAAAAAGCCATTTGCTTCCAGCGCGCGACATGTACAGTCATTCAATTTCCAACTTTCCAAAAAAACTCACTGCGCAGTAAACCACTGCAAGTTTTCTGAAACTTAAAACGCTCAGAGGAAGCCGGTAAGAAACGAAATCAGATTGCATCATTATACGTACAGTGTCACCGTGTGCATATTAGCGGGCGTTTCCGACATCTGCATAATTCAGGGCACTCTATCGGGCGCTCTAATGGGCAAACGGTATACTAACTCCACACACCTGGCACCCACGTCAATTCTCAAAATCTACTCCACAAAAATGGAGGGATGCTCTCATCTCACATAAAAGCAGGACCCCCCACCGACGCTCTTCCTAGAGGGTCCCGGGACTCCCAACCATAACCAAGCATTCACACAGCACTTACCAGTCAGGCTCACTCATAATTAGCCTATATCAGATTGCAATTCGTCAAAGCTCACTAATAACACCCAAAAACAAGAAAACAGTCATGAAAATCTGTTCAATACTCACTTGCACGCTCTGTTCTGGTATTCGTTTGCCAGGCACTTTTAACCCCACAAGTTCAGTCCTAGGTAGTTTACTCCTCTGCAGTTTCATCTTGACACACTGAGAAGTTGATCTGAACTGCCTATACTAATATACCTACAACTTTTCTGTTTTGGGGAAATCACAAGCGGATCTGAATGTGTAGATGCAACGTAACTAATTCCTGCCGCCTTGTTCTACACAGATCAGGTACATGTATCACGCACTTTCACCATGGGCATTTCCATTTGCGGTGGAACGTAATAGATACAATCAGCTGAGAAAAAAATAAATGACTTTAAGGCCGCACATTCTCAGTGGAACCTGTCACAACGGTCCACCTTCACTGTTTTAGTGTACCTGACAGTATGAACTGGCAGTCAAGTTAATACTTATCTTGTGCTTAACACAGATGCGATGACTATAATTTACGGAAAGTACATTAAGACATCTATAAGCCCCGTTTAATACTGATATAACACCCACTTGCGAAACTACTCAAAATGTTTGCAAACGTTATTCTCAGTTTTAACAACTGAGCATTTAAAATCCTTATCTTAATAATTGTAACATTTTATCAACACTCTAAAATCAAAAAAATTACTCATTCTTTAAAGACTCTGAAACTGAAAGTTTAAGCTCCGACAAAACTAAGAATCCATGCAAATCAATAAATTAAAAACAATCTTACAAAAACTAGCAGATTAAAGCCGTAAAGAGACATCATTTCTCCAAAGATGACACAAAAGAACCAATAAAAATTCTTATTTTTAAATTCTTCTACTTCATCTTTTTTTTTAGAATTATAAACAAATTAAAGAAATTAAAAGAGTTTTAACCGAGCAATATCTTTAAGGTCTGAGAAACAAAGGGACGTAAGCACTCTGAATGCATTTGACATGTGCAACAAGAGAAAGTGAGAGGATGAAAGTCGTTTGTTCATTTCAATGCTTGTTATTCTCTCAGGTGCCAGGAGATTGGTTCCGTACAACTCTCACTTCACCTTGTTGCACATGTCAAATGCATTTAGAGCGCCTACGTCCTCTAGTTTCTCGAGGAACTTACATGAAGGGTTTCACCGTCCAACAATCTGAATTCAATGATAACGGATACGGGTACTTTGCCACTTCATCTTCACAAATGCACTTCGCTTCAATTACACTCAACTAAAACAATCGGTATATTCAAGTAGGCCAAGCAGCTGACATCTGACTGTGTAAAACTGCTTTGAAAACTGATGATTTGAACACGCTCTGAGCTACAGTGGAACTCTCCTCGCACGACCCCCAAAAGTCTGAGAAAATCAGGCCTTAACAGGGATCGATGGATGTCTTAAAATGGGGTTAAACTTAGAGGTTATGAACGAAAAATATAAGAAAACAAGATCTTAAAAGGGAGAGCGATTGTTTATTTTCTGCAATACAATAGAACCCCCGTTTTAAGACCCTACTTTTTAAGACTCCCTCCCGTGTAAGACCCTGTTTTCTCCGACTTTCAATCAATCAATCAATCAATATGAGGCTTATATCGCGCGTATTCCGTGGGTACAGTTCTAAGCGCAGGGATTTTAAATTTAAAAAAAAATGTTTTAATGCAATTTATATCGCGCACATATTCAAGGCGCAGGGATTTATTTATGCCGTGTGAGATGGAATTTTGTTTACACTATACATCACGCATTCACATCGGCCAGCAGATCGCAGCCATTTCGGCGCATATCCTACTTTTCACGGCCTATTATTCCAAGTCACACGGGTATTTTGGTGGTCATTTTTATCAATGCCTATACAATTTTGCCAGGAAAGACCCTTTTGTCAATCGTGGGATCTTTAACGTGCACACCCCAATGTAGTGTACACGAAGGGACCTCGGTTTTTCGTCTCATCCGAAAGACTAGCACTTGAACCCACCACCTAGGTTAGGAAAGGGGGGAGAAAATTGCTATATAACGCCCTGACCCAGGGTCGAACTCGCAACCTCTCGCTTCCGAGCGCAAGAGCGTTACCACTCGGCCACCCAGTCCTGATCACAACCACCGTAAATGCACCCCCATTTTAGGAATCTCTCCTTTTAGGACCCGTGTTCTCAGATTTTTGAAGGTCCTAACAGGGAGGTTCCACTGTATACCCTTCTTGGGGGTCTTGAAAACTCACGAATCTATCAGAAAATAATTATTTAAAACCGGAACTTCTGATGTCCTGATGGTAACTGTCATCCCTGCAGCCACATAAAATCGGACACAAACTATTATCAGGTTCCCTTGCAATACCTTCAGTTCACTAGCTCAGACCAATTGAAGACAAAACTGTTAATTAACTGTTATCAGGACATCCTATTGTGTCAGTGACGTCCACAGTATATATGTTACACTCACTCCCTGTCATTTGTATCTCCTTCGCAGTTGGGGTGATGCCATTAAAAGAAAAAGATACTTGTGTTACTGGCATCGGAAAATCAAGAGTTACTTGTTTCTCCGTGCTTGTACGTAGTTGTATTGTTTGTCCGGATGTTATCTTCCTTTTTCAAGCTTATGCACGTTTTTTTCTTCTTCTTCAGCGTTCCAGAATTGTCTGGTTACGTGTGAGCTCGTTTGCCCATTTGGGTTCCCCACACTACCGCTTTCGTTGGGTATGCATGCTGGGTATTTTCGTGTTTCCATAACCCATCGAACTCAGACATGGATTACAGGATCTTTTCCGTGCGCACTTGGTCTTGTGCTTGCGTGTACACACGAAGGGGGATAACGTTTTTATTGTTACTGGGAAACCCAAAAGGACATTCATAAGTACAGGGGTACCCTCCCCCCCTCTTTAAATACCCCCGAATTTAAGACTCCCTCCCATTTAAGACCCTGTTTTTTTTCAGGCTTTCTGTTCATAACCTCTGTAAATTGACCCCCATTTTCAGACTCCCTTGTTGTTGGGGTTTTTTTTTTTTTTTTTTTTTTGGGGGGGGGGGGGGGGGGGGGCCTGATTTTCTCAGATTTGAGGTCTTAAAAGGGGAGTCTCACTGTACAGGGCTGAAAGTGGCGAGTATATTTTACTCGCCATGGCGAGTAGAACATTGTAACTGGCGAGCAGAAATGTTCATCTACTCGCCAAATGCGAGTCAAGTTGCTGAAACAAATTGTTGGTTTGGCTAGTAAAGTTTGCTCTCTGGCTAGTACATGTTCAGAAGCACTAGCCAAAGACGAGTACACCATTTGTTGGACTTTCAGGGCTGCTGTACATTTCTTTTCGTGTACGTGATCGTCACAGTTCATCATCACAGATCTTTCTTTCTTTATTTGGTGTTTAACGTCGTTTTCAACCATTCAAGGTTATATCGCGACGGGGAAAGGGGGGGAGATGGGATAGAGCCACTTGTCAATTGTTTCTTGTTCGCAAAAGCACTACTCAAAAATTTGCTCAAGGGGCATGCAACGTAGTACAATATATGACCTTACTGGGAGAATGCAAGTTTCCAGTACAAATGACTTAACATTTCTTACATACTGCTTGACTAAAATCTTTACAAAAAATTGACTATTCTAAACAAGAAACACTTAACAAGGGTAAAAGGAGAAACAGAATCCGTTAGTCGCCTCTTACGACGTGCTGGGGAGCATCGGGTAAATTCTTCCCCTAACCCGCGGGGGGTATCATCACAGATCTGTCCAGGTTGTTACACGAGAGATGAGCATCTTTCAACTTAAACACATACAGAAAATCAACAGACCGGCTGCTTCCTTGGCAAAGGGGGTCTCTGTTATTGAACAAAATAACACAACAAATGTACTCACCAGAAACCATTGGACATTATGATAACATCTTTCTTGTAATTTTCTTCTAGTTCTTCTCACAGATCTGAGGCAGTTAAAGAGGTATACATACGATTTTGATTTAAATAAATAAAGTTTCTATTCGAACCTCTCTTTGCAATTGAAACCCATGACGTCAAAAGCCAAACAAAGTGTGAAAGACGTGAATGACGTGAATAATAGCGTCCACGTTGACATTCTCTCATTTCTTCTTTAATGTCTCCAGAGGAAGGAACAAAGATTTCGAGAACGAAGTTTTTCTTGGTGACTTCAACATAACAGCATTAGAACAATTAATCGTAAGGTCAACGCCAGGCTGTTTATGTATCGGTATCGTATATCATTAACATGGTCGTGGACCGAGGATCGAAGGACTGCATGTACCTTTGAGCTATGTTCAAACGCCAGGCTTCATTATTCATGGGAAATATATGCGGGAATATCTGAGGAGGACTTTTCCAAGCAAGCAGGCAGGGTGTATATTTACAAATATACATTATGAGCAGAAGACGGTTGCAGAAGTTAATGACATGAAAAGAGTCAGATCTTATGAGTTCAGTGGAGCACCCTTTCAAAAACTGCCAGAAAGCTGCGAGAAAACCCTCCTACGAACACAATGTCAAATGATCAGAAAATAGAATTATAGGGAATCTTTAACAAGCCCCATCTGTTTTGCTTCGACATTTCTGGTGGACACTTGGACAGCACATAAGCCCAACACAATCTTAATTTTGTTTTTTAACGTTTTAATCTAATATATATCTTTTGAACCAGAGGACCAATTTGATCACAGTCACTTACTCCTTTTGACATAAAAGCTTTAAGCCATTGTTTCATCTGACACTATTACAGTATAATGTATTACTAAATCCAGTAATGCTAGGGATGAGACATGCTGTCACTAAACTCTGATACCAGACGGAGCTGTACGGGTAGAAATGGCAGGTTTCACCGCATTAATAGGACATTATTCAATCAAGTCCTTCATGGGTAGCAGTCTAACACCCCCCCCCCCCCCCCCCATCATGACATTAAAAGGATGTTCTTGACAAAGAGTAATGAACAGGCAATGGCTATTAACAATACAAACGTATAATATATATATATGAATATATTTTGAGGAGCTGTCACTGTCAGGGAGCAGCTGTCACCAAAGGGGTCATATATTGATCGCTAAGTCACTTTATCCCTGAGTCTTTTGAAAACAGGTCACGCACAGCAGTCCCTCTATCAAGTTTATCAACCTTGTGAGAGAGAGACAGATCGAGGTGAAGTGAACTAGTTGAGAGAGAGAGAGAGAGAGAGAGAGAGAGAGAGAGAGAGAGAGAGAGAGAGAGAGAGAGAAAGAGAGAGAGGATGAGAGAGAGGATGAGAGAGAGAGAGAGGGGGAGAGAGGATGAGAGAGAGAGAGGGGGAGAGAGGATGAGAGAGAGAGGGGGGATAGAGAATGAGAGAGAGAGAGGGGGGATAGAGGATGAGAGAGAGAGGGGGGATAGAGGATGAGAGAGAGGGAGAGAGGATGAGAGAGAGGATGAGAGAGAGGATGAGAGAGAGAGAGAGAGAGAGAGAGAGAGAGAATTTTAGGGAGGGAGAGAGGATGAGAGAGAGGATGAGAGAGAGGATGAGAGAGAGAGAGAGAGAGAGAGAGAGAGAGAGAGAGAGAGAGAGAGAGAGAGAGAGAGAGCTATTTGTGAGCATGTACATGTGTGAAGTCTGTCTGTATGTGACTGTTCGCTTCTAACAACCAAAAAGTCCAAAACTAAAAAACGACATAGACTATACATGTACTCTTAATTGTTAAAAAAAAAGTTATTGTTTACATATCTGCTACCTCATTCTAGTTCTCTCACTTAGCTGAAGGCCCGGTGAAGGTTGCTATAGTTTACACAGCAAGTTGCTTTGGATTGTAACATTATAATAAGTCAACTTACTTGTGTTGATCAAAAACAAATGATGGAAAATACTTGCAGGATATGCTATGGGTAATAGATGTATCAAACAGAGTTCGTTTTAACCGGAAATATCTGGTATTTTGCCTCTTTTGTGTGTGAAAATTCCAGAAACGCTTCTCAGTCAACTGGTCAGTGACCAACCGGTTTTTAATGCATCTGACAGGTGTTTTTGTGTGTGTGTCAAAATAAAGCTGATGGTTTGTCTGTACAACTTAGTTTGACGTATTGTGACCAAATAACCAGTATTTGTTCAATTATTTCTACTAATGGATAACGCGGGTTTACAAATCACCTAGGACCATTGCTGGATTATACATTAAAACCTGCCAGTGCCACTTAGGCAACCACCTCTCCAAAACAGCCAACTAACCACAAAAACACACACCAGAGGATCACCAACAAATGTATTCAAGACTCTACTGTATAATGCACGTGTCTATAATAGCGACAACCAAGTCTATAGCGAGCACTTCTGGTCAGTTCCGTATGGGACTATGGGTGGTCTTGACAAATAGGTCTGACTGTATCATTGTATCAAGTAAGCTTCCTTGAAAGTAGGTAACATTAGGTGTCATCATTGCAGCATGAAATCTGAAGGTGTCAACTGTGGGCCATTAATTAATTAGATCGAGTATTTTACCTTCCTTTTGACAGTGTTAATGCTGGTGTCCGTGTTATTGTTAACAGTGTAAAGCCTGTCATTTTCTGTCTCTCTCTACGGTGTCCGTGTTATTGTTAACAGTGTAAAGTCTGTAATTTTCTCTCTCTCTATCAGTCTATGGTGTCCTGTTATTGTTAACAGTGTATAGCCTTTCATTTTCTATCTCTCTCTCTCTCTCTCTCTCTCTCTCTCTCTCTCTCTCTCTCTCTCTCTCTCTCTCTCTCTCTCTCTCTTTTTCTCACACACATGGTCAGGTAGTTCTGAACCCAGTCAGTCTACCAGGACTATTTCTGTCTCATATCACTATAGTACACATACATTCCATCTGGGTTAATGTTTACAATGTTGAGTCTGACAATGACATTCTCTTTCTATCAATCATTTGTGAACCCAGTAAATATAGGTCTGCAGTATTTTCGGAAAAGTCTAGAGTTAAGAGTCCAGCTTACACACACTCCCTCGCTCTGTCTGTTTCTCCCTTTCTCTTAATCTGTCTGCCTACCTCTCTATACCCCCCCCCCCCCCCCCCTCTCTCTCTCTCTCTCTCTCTGCATGCCTAATGCGACTGATCGAGTGTGTGTGTAACTGTACCGGCAACATAAAGAGGGTCTGTCACAATGATATTCAGGTCAAACTCCTGGTAACAGACACAGCCCTAAATGTCAAGGGGTGAGTGATGTAAAAGCCAGGGCGCTGATCCAGAAAGGACAATCAAATGATGAATGAACAGCAAAACGATAACCTCCACGGCAAATCTGAAATAACCTCTGATGTTACATTTTGCCTAACCTCTCTTGCCAGTCGATCGTCTCTGTCCGCTAGTTGTACTACAGTGTCGCGTAAGGCGAAATTACTACATAAAGTCAAGCTGTGGAACTCACAGAATGAAACTGAACGCACTGCATTTTTTCACAAAGACCGTATATAGTCCGCCGCTAGTGCAAAAGGCAGTGAAAGTGACGAGCCTGTTCAGCGCGGTAGCGGTTGCGCTGTGCTGCATAGCACGCTTTACTGTACCTCTCTTCGTTTTAACTTTCTGAGCGTGTTTTTAATCCAAACATATCATATCTATATGTTTTTGGAATCAGGAACCGACAAGGAATAAGATGAAATTGTTTTTAAAACGATTTCGGAAATTTAATTTTAATCATAATTTTTATATTTTTAATTTTCAGAGCTTGTTTTTAATCCGAATATAACATATTTATATGTTTTTGGAATCAGAACATGATGAAGAATAAAATAAAAGTAATTTTGGATCGTTTTATAAAAAAAATAATTTTAATTACAATTTTCAGATTTTTAATGAGCAAAGTCATTAATTAATTTTTAAGCCTCCATGCTGAAATGCAATACCGAAGTCCGGCCTTCGTCAAAGATTGCTTGGCCAAAATTTCAATCAATTTGATTGAAAAATGAAGGTGTGACAGTGCCGCCTCAACTTTTACAAAAAGCCGGATATGACGTCATAAAAGACATTTATCGAAAAAATGAAAAAAACGTCTGGGGATTTTATACCCAGGAACTCTCATGTAAAATTTCATAAAGATCGGTCCAGTACTTTAGTCTGAATCGCTCTACACACACACACGCACAGACACACACACACCCACATACACCACGGCCCTCGTCTCGATTCCCCCTCTATGTTAAACCATTTAGTCAAAACTTTACTAAATCAGTAAATGTAAAAAAAACTGAGAAAATAATGTCTGACAAAGGAGTGAATCTTGATTTGCAAGTATATTTACTGAGGTTATGAACAGAAAATCTATTAATAAGAAATAAAAAAGCAAGGTCTTTCAAAGGATGAAATCTTTCAATGGCAGGGCGGGAGGGGGGGGGGGTATTGATGTTAGGTTATTCCTTGATCTCTCTGGCCTTACTATGTTATTTTATCTTTATTAAGACAGCTAGCTGTCAGCTAGCTGTTTCTGACACAGCGATACATGTCAGGGAGAACAATCCTGGGTCCAGCCAAAATCTTTACTTTACACCCTACCTACGAGGTGTCTGGGAACACCTCCGTGCGGAGGGGTTTTGTGGCCAACGCAGCGAAGAGAAAGAAGGAACCTTTTCTCAGGCTCGCGTGGCAGCAAGCACTATGTCTCTATACTGTTTAGTAGTGGAACCCCCCAATCTAAGACTTCCTCCCCTTTAACTTTAAGACCTTGCTTTTCAGATGTTCTGTTTATAACCTCTTATAAATATTGACCTCTATTTTAAGATTCCCTCCTTTTTAAGACCTGCTATAAGACTTTATCTGTAGTTGGTGGGGTTTCGTGAGTGTTTTTTTTTTCCAGTTTGACTGATCACACATCTGGAGAAGCTCAAACAAGAAACTTAGAATAAATAGGGGCTTAAAACTTTGTGGGTAAGGTTTATATTATAATCAGGGGCAGGAGAAGGGACCCGGTTTACAAAGCACCAACAAACACCTCTTCAAAATGTCAATGTATCGATTGAATATTGGATTTTCCTTCTTTGAGCCACATGACGTCAGAGGCCAACTAAACTTCATGTTTAGGCGGCTGGCCGAGACTACAAAAGAATGCATGCTTGTGTGCGTTCAATAGAATTAATCGATACATAAATCATTAAATGTTCTTTTTATTTTGACCAAAATATGACATCTAACACAGATCTTGACAGGCATTGTTCACCTTGACCGTTGAACACTGCATGAATGTCTTTAATCTGTGAAAAAAAGTCCAAAAGTCCACATTAGCAATAAATGAGCGCCCCAAAGATCATATTCCGATGAGGAATGTGCCTTCCGAAAGCAAGAGTCAGTATATATGAACCTTCTGCCGTTCTGGTCTTTGAACCCTCTGAAGTTCCACTGAGGGGATCAAAGGACCTCCTTTACATTAAAGTCGGGGGTCTCGGGACCCTCTAGGTGGAGTATCCGTGGGGAGCCCAATGGGCGGGTCTGGTGAGGTTATGCCGGTAACAGGCGGAACCTCGCGGCAAGACCACACGAGAAAGGAAAAAAACGTGCATTGGTCCCCAATAGCATGTCGCTTTGGTAACAGTTTGTGTGTAAGTCGTGCATTTTGTACGGTAAAAAGACAATGGTAACAGGCGGAACCTCGCGGCAAGATCACAGGAGTTCTCTCGCGTTACAGCAGTCCCTGCAATGTACGGCCCCCGGCGTGAGCGGACACCTGACATGTACGGACACATTTGCTCGGCACGGAGTGTTTTGGACGCGGACACTCATTTTCGGTCCCAACAGCAGGTCATACCTCCAATGTACGAACAGACCATCGTCAAATTTTCACCACAACAAAATCGATAACAGAGCAGTCCGGCTCTTGGTACAAAGATCACAGCCGCAATGGCGTGATGACAGTCACTGATAACTTGAGTGCCCGTGTACCCATCAGGAGGGGGGGGGGGGGGGGGTAGTTTTGGTCAGGAGTGGAGTACATGCGAAGATGCCAACATGAAACTGCACTGAGCTCTTTATTCTTGTCTGTTGGACGTAAACAACAGGCGGCGATGAAGGTCCTGAGCGAAAGAGAGTGAAAAACCGGCCACAGTTCTCAGCATCGTGTGTCTGTGTGTAATCTCTTTCATTGACAAGATACTCTTGTTTCCCCTCAGCCTTGACCAGTGAGTCGGTTGCCTAATCTGTGAACCCTTCAGTTGTCTTGCTTTGTCAAAAGTTACGACACAGTCAACTGGTTTTGCTCTGAGTGAACAGTGCAGCTGGCCTCTCTGTCCACAGTCCCCAACAGTACATGGCTGGAGGGAGTGAGAGAGAGGGAGGGAGGGGGGGGGGGGTGGGGTGGAGGGGTAGCTGGCTAAACTCTGTGGGTGTCCGGTGTCACTGCATGTCAGCAGGAAGAGCATTGGAGAGAAATAGAGAGGTGTACTCTTCCACACAATTTCCAAGCATCAGTTGTCACGGCTTGGGGTAGGCATTAGTGAGGGAGAGTGGGAGCTGTGTTATGTACAGTGTATTTCCGACTGAAGAGTGAAAAGTCACTGCCATGCCACATGATCGGCAAGCAGTCAATAAAGCCAGACAAGAAAAAAATAAATTACATGATTATGACATGCAGCTCTATCTGCTGCTATTTATTCAAACTGGTTTTCAAGCTTATTCTTGCAAAGCATCTGCACAGCTCCTCTGTGCTGTGTTTGTGTGGCTGCTTTCGTATGTCAGTGCATGGTGAGTGTGTTCACTGCCTTGAGGATTTATTTTATCTCTTCTTTTCAACACTTTTCATACAAATCATTTTTACAGAACGTTTAAAGAAGTATTATGAGTTTATTGTTATTGTTTAGTAGCCACAAGAAGTGATTAGCATAGACTCAATCCTGTTGTTTGTGTGTCTCTGTGTGAGTGTATGGGGGAGGGGGTGGTGTGGTCACCCCTCCCGTGACCGGACACCTGCAATGTACGGACAGTTTTGCTATGGCCCAAGGGTGTCCGTTCATGAGAGGGACTGCTGTATCACCCCAGAAAGCGTTCATTCATGAGCAAGAAATTTGAGGTGGCTTTAGTGGCTAGAACCTCTTTAGCTAAAGCGCTCTAAATTACGATTCTAACAGGCATTCATGTGACCATCTTTGAGCGCCTTTAGCTAACGAGGCTCATACCCCCCTTCTTGCTCTATACGGATGCGCACATACACCCTTATCCAAGGAAATCACCGCCAAGAGAAGCAAGGTCAGCGAGGCGCCCCATTGCATAAGAGCACATGTGGACAGAGCCATCCAAACATTAATAGATTACCAGCGGCATCATGCAGTTAGCGACTGTAGCACGAAAAGGTAGGTTCGTTAAGTTTACAGCCGACACGTGAATTTGGCAGGTCAAAACTGGGTTTCATGAATGACGATTAGGGCGAGTTACAGCTTAAACAGCACCAACATGCAGCCAAGTGCCACTAATCAGCTTTTATGAATCCCGATCCTGGGTATGTTTGCAAGATCTGACTCAAGACAAAAACTGCAACTTACCGTATTGTCAGTGGTGGCAAGGTAGACATGACAAACAAAGTCAGTCCCAAGCTGCGTGCGAGTGAGGTAGGCAAAGCATCGTTGATCTTGATGCAGACGAGCAAACCGGGACAGCACTTGCAAGCGATGCTCAAGAACAATTTCTCCAGTTTCTTTGCCTGACGGATCGCGTCCTTTCACTCGAAGGATGCCTTCTGTAGTAACCTCTATTGTCACCTGAAATACGTTGAGACATTTTGTTTTAAACAGACTCCAAGCAGAATATTCACGTACACTATTTCAAGCTATGCAGTCAGTAATAATTTGTTTCATCACTGAATCAGTGAATGTCCAGATATTTTTCTCATTCATCACAACAGTTAATCAACTTTCGGGTGGGAGGTGGGATTTCAATTTTTCATTCACATTATAGTTATTCACGCATTCATAAATACATTATGATTACAAAGTGCATTTTGCATTATATAATATAGGCGGAGAAGAGCTACTATAGTACTAAGGGGTGAAGAGATTTCAAACAAGCGAACGACAAAATAAAAGACAGGGCTGCTCAATTTTCACTTTCAGGCATCGATCTAGACCAATCAGGATACCATAGCGGTCCTCCTTCCATAATATAAAACTTAAAAGCGAAAACGTTTGCAAAGCAAAGGAGAAATGCATGACTGCATCATGCTGGACACAAAAGTGACCATGAGCTATTAGTCCTTAATAGATTCGTTTGGAAATTGAGTATCTACCATCAAGCTGTCATTGAGTGTCAATTTTACCATGAAGATATGATGAACCTCCACTGGTCAATTCAGACCTGTTTACCCCCATAAGTGTTTTGGAGTAATGCTCAGCCCCAAAAATAGTAATCCTGGCACAAAAATAGTAATCATCCAGCATTCGTCGCCAATTACAACGCACATGACAATTGTGTCTGTGAAACGCAATCATGCACATATATCCATCATTCACAAACAAAACACATCAGTCAGTTTTTGTAGTCATCATAATTTCAAAGAAGATCACATCAAAAGCACATGCATCACTGATTCTTTTTCTTTTGCTCGTAGTAGGCCTTTTTCAGTGTGTCAAGCGCTTCTCTACTGTACTTGCGCTTGCCGAATGAGTGAGGGCGAGACTTCACCACTAGAATAAGGCTCTCCAGCGTCTCATCAGACAGACATGATCTCTGGTCAGTGCTGTGCTTTTTCACCCCATTTTGCCATTGAAAAAAACCAATGCCAAACATGTGAATTGATTATAAAAAATTAAAAAAAATAAAATTTTTTTTTTATTGAAAATCGTAGTCTTGACACGGATAGCGGAATGGCGTATTTTTTGCAGAAAATCGTAATAAATTACGCCAAAATCGTAAGGGTAAACAGGTCTGTCAATTTCTTTTCAACATCATATGTGCTGTGTTGTGTGATTCATAACAAACAAGCAAAAAATCCAATCTTATTTGATGAAATGATGCGACAATGTTTACCTCATAAAACTACTTACTTCTCTGATTCCATCTCGTTTCCGTTTGACCTCAGCCATGACCCAGGGCTGCAGACTCTGGGTGTAGAGGCGGTGCATGATTGCAGACCCCAGGTACCACACCGTGAAACTGGCGCCACATTCTGCTCCCTCCCGGACAGAATCCTTAGAGGTTGAAGCTCCTTTTGATAGATTAGATCCAACGCATCGACTGTTCTCTGTCACCTGTCTCCCAGCAGACACACCTGTTTTCGGAGGATCGTTTGCAGCTTCGGTTTCACCACACGCTTTGCTCGCTGCGCTGTCCTCCATTTTGAATTCGAGACCAGTAGCAGACGAACAATCCCGACAACCCACGCTTTTGTCGCTTGTCCTTGCGAACGAAAACAAAAACAAAAGATCCTTTTCGCGTCACAGGATAATCCCCGCCTTCAGGCGAGGGCGCAGACTTTCGGGGTGACAGCGCCTAAAGCTGTGGCGAATTTGTCATCGCTGCGGGGTGCTAGAGTGTAGCGAGAAAAGCAGCAAAAACCGCGTCAATAAACACAACTGTAAACAGACGGCCCATTCCTTCGCCTTGTCTTTTTACCGTTGAACTATCGAACATTGCTGAGTCTCATCGTGATCGTGTCTGCGCCTGAAAACAAGAAGCAAGTTGTTGACGCTCTGAGAAGATAGTGATAACAATGCTGATCATATTATTGGTGATCAGGCGAGAGAATGTTAAAACCCTCCGCACAACCTGTGCGAATGAGCCTCGTGTTTTGCAAGATTATTGCGATGACGTCATTGATCTTCACTACTGAAGAGTTCGCGACCTCTGCTGAAAGCGAAAGTAGACATTTGTCGATAGGCTGACACAGTGACAGGGAAAAGGAGATAAAAAGAAGAGGTATCTGCTGGAAATAATCGTAACATTCCACCCCCCCCCTCCTCTCATTATTGCCAATATCACCAGACGCAAAGACAGTAGCGGGAAGGGCTCCTCTGTAGAAATCTTTGGAAGCTTCGATTCGATACTGATAGCCAACTGAGCTGATGTACTTGTAAAGCGCGGTTCCAGGCGGTTGTTGACTGACGAAACAGTTCAAGTGGATGACCGTTAAAAATGTGTGCCGCTGTATAACTTGTTGTTGCAGCATCTGTTGTATTAAGTCGTTGTTAATTTTGCTACTGGTCGTGTCCCTATCGAGTCAAGTGTTTTGAATCTTTTCTTTGACCTTTTCTACAACTTTGGTATCTACCTTGTTGCCATGTTAAAACAGCTTTGGCAATTAACAGTTATTCAATTTCAGTAGTAGAACTGAGCAAGCCCTTTAATCTGTTTGAAGTGAATAAAGATAAGATAAGATAAAATAAGATAAGATTGACCAGTTTTCATTGTACACAAATATGGAAATGTTTTTGTTTGCACCACATCATCGCATTTCTTATGAAAAATACCCCCCCCCCCCCCAACAAAAAAATCAATGATAGATATGCCCATAAGACTAAGTATTACATAAGAATTCATGTATTAAATAACGAGCTATAGAATTATTATACACGCACACACACACACACACACAACCACACACAAGGGATCAAACGCAAACAGGGGCAAGGGAAGTAACCGCGTGTTTCTCTAACTTATGATGACGCAGTTACTTCCTTTAAACAGTTCTATAAAAGTGACGTGGGGCAAACACTTCAATGGTTGCGTGGTTGTACGATTTTTTTCTTTTCTTCTTCACATTTAGTGACGTTTTGACTTGATGTTTTTAATCAAGACGAGGGTGGTGTTAGTCGTGGTGGTAGGGGTGGTGTGTCTGTGTGTGTAGAGCGATTCAGCGAAAACTACCGATCTTCATGTTTTACATACACATTCTTTCCCGTGCTATACTGGCTTCTCAGTTTCTGTGCGTAAACGCGACAGAGCAACATGAAACTGACACAGCTATGTACGTATTGGGTATGTATTAGTGAACAAAATGCGGTGAGGTCAATTTCATTCCGTGAGTTTGAAGGATTGACTAAATGTAGACCTTAATATTGCTTCACGCGACTTGTTTATGTGTGTCCACGTGACGAGAGTCCAATGAGTCCGTAACCACATCATAACCAAATTGTGTGGTCAGGTTCACACTCTTTTTCTCTCACAACAGACAAGATGGTGGGGATTCGATTGGTTTATTCCAAATTCCAGCAAGAACGCAATGGCCTGAAAACATAATACAAAATCAAGCTTGAGATAGAGTACTGTAGCAGGCAATAATATCAAAGAAGGGTTCTCAACAAACAATAACACACACATTTACACTAGAGCAAAGAGTGAAACATCACAACATACCTCAGTCCAAAAACAACACCAACAAACAATGACTGGAAATTCAAATAGCATGCCTACTACGTATACCTCTTGTATCAACGACATGTAATGTATAGCTTCAAAATGCCAGACTGTGTAAACCTAGCACCACAATCTGTGTATGTGTAACCACCGTAGTGTTTACTGTAGTGTTAGTCCTTATAGTCTGTATTAATGTTAGTCACTATACTTTGTGCATGTGTGTGTGTGTCCCCATCAGTAGTTTTATCAGATAGCTAATTTAATGGCTAGCGTCTCTTACCGTAAGCCTGTCCACAGCTACTAAATCAGTTTCCCAAACAACGCCGTGTCAGTATTGGAATATCTTTGGTACCAGAGTCCCAGGCCGTGGCGGTTATCGCGCGCGGTCATTGTTAATTAAAGTGAATAGTTAAGAAAAGTTTCAGGCATGAAGAACCGTGAGACAAACCTCACTTTCACAGAATCCACCGTCAAAGAAAGACGCGTTCTATTTTGCTCTGTGCTTCCTGACTAAGGTATGTTGTGGATTATCATTTCATTTTGTTACTTTTTATCGTTATGCGATTATAAGTGTATGATGTATGAAACAGCGGATATTTACCTATCGTTATTATGTAAAAGCATGATGTAATTCTTATACTTGATCTGCAATTTGTGACGCTAGATATTATGGTTCTGCTATCGGAATGTGGATTAAGTATGACCAATCTTTGCTTTTTTTGAGTCTGTCTGTCAGTAGCTAAGAATAGTTAAGAATTATAGTTTTTATTGTCAGAAGAACAAAGTAATGCGTTATCTTTCTTCGTGGAGAAAGGCAGGAAAAACTATGTAATGATGCGGCGGAAAGTGTTTGTCCTTTTGTGAGAAATATGTAATGTGTAATAAGTAACTGAATAAAAGATTAATGCGAGGATCATGTTGGTTGTCATGGTTGTAAACTTGAGATCAGAAAAAATGCCATTGAACGATGTACTCGGAAAGTTAGTGATTTATGAAAGAACTAACAGATATATGAGTAAATGAGTCTTTGGGCTCTATGAGACTTTAATCCTTTTTCGGATAAGTTGTGTCTC
The DNA here is from genome assembly GCF_037325665.1 of Littorina saxatilis. Classification (NCBI taxonomy): domain Eukaryota; kingdom Metazoa; phylum Mollusca; class Gastropoda; order Littorinimorpha; family Littorinidae; genus Littorina; species Littorina saxatilis. The sequence goes on along the minus strand of NC_090250.1, from coordinate 17,181,678 downwards.
ATTCTGATGGACAATTACGTTCCATTGTGTGCGAATTGGAATTGATTTAGACTTGTGTTCCTTATGTTTTGGATCCAATTAATGAAGTATAACATTAACAGAAGGTAGCGTATACTCCAAACTGTAGGATTGGCAGTGAGTTCGCTTGTGGTTCTAGTTCATTTGGGCGATGTTCTGATAAAATGTTGTTAACCAGTGGGCAGTGTTTTGATCCGATGACTGTTAATCAAAGTGTGTTGTCAAAATAAGATATTTGTTCTGATGTTCGTTTTGAATGATGTTGATTATGTTTTCTAGCCGTGTAATTGATTGCATTTGAATGTTTGTTGATTTCAGGATGCACATGCTGGCTAGAGTTCTTTTCCTTTCTTTCCTTATTTCTATATTTTCCTTTTAGTCATTCTTTGTTTAGTCTATATAGTAACGTGAAAGTAAATGTCCACCTAGTTTTAGAAGAAGAAAATAAACGTCAAAAGTACAACAACTGTTTTTATTACGAGTTTGTGACCGACAAGTCCAACCCTGTTGAAACCCAGACTGCGAGAAGGGGTTTACATATGGATGCTTTTTCTCTTATGCATGTGTTAACGTGACATGTGTTCCTTCAAAGTACGTACTAGACCTTGCGAACCTAGCACCATACTGTGAGCACAGATGCATTTTCTCTCTTGTATGTGTTAACAGGTGATTCTTCAAAGTACCAGAATATGTAAATCTAGAACTAGCTTCTGCGCACACATGCCTTTTCTCTACTGTATGTCTTAACACGTGTGTCTTCAAAGTACCAGACTGTCTAAAACTTGCATTACTCTCCGTGCATACATGCTTTTTCTCTCATGTAAGTGTAGCCTATGCGATCATAACTGTGTCTGTCTGTGCGTGCGTGCGTATGTGCGTGCGTGTGTATGTCTGTGGTAGAAACTCTAACATTTGAAGACGTCACATTACATTGACGTCACATTATGACGTAAGAGGGTTAGACGTCACGCGAAGGAAGTACTGAAAGTCTCGGTCATTATTATTTTGAGTGGGCCGAGACTCTGTTGGCAGTCGTGTCCCTGTAAGTAGGCCACATGCAGACAGACAGATCTAGATCTAGTGTCTCGCTTTCTTGCACAGTTTCACCTATGCTCTTTCTGTTTGTGTGTGTGTGTTTGTGTGTGTGTGTGTGTGTGTGTGTGTGTGTGTGTGTGTGTGTGTGTGTGTGTGTGTGTGACGGATTGATTGAGTTTGTGTTACTGTTTGTCGATTTCTTACGTGAGCCTTGATGGCTTCGCCTCTTGTTCTCTCATGTATACATGTCTTAACACGTGTGTCTTCAAAGTACCAGACTGTCTAAAACTTGCATTACTCTCCGTGCATACATGCTTTTTCTCTCATGTATACATGTGTCAACATGTGTCTCTTCAAAGTACAAGACCTTGCAACGGCCTAGCACCACACTGTGAGCATAGATACCTTTTCTCTCCTGCAAGTGTTAACATGTGTCTCTTCAAATTACCTAACTGGGCAAACCTAGCGTCAAGTCTGTGCATACATGCCTTTGACCTGTTTGTATTATTATGCATTGCTGCAAATTAGAAGAATCTCTTTAAGAGAAAGGGGGAATGTACGTTCTGGCTCACCGATTCCGACAGACCCTAAATATTAACGCAAAATAGGCTTCTGGACTAAACTTTTACTAAAATGAAACATGCGACAAAATCAGAAAAATACTGCATAAATCCATACAAAAAAAAATACAGTAAAGTAAGGTTGTTTTGAACCAATGCCGGGTCTGTCGGAATCAGTAACCCAGAACGTACATTCTCCCTTTCTCTTATACAACATTCTTAAGCTCAATACGCTCTCTCATTTACAAACTTTACTTCATATGTTCTTTCACTGTTAGAATTATATCTGATACATGCAATGTGACTGTCTAAACGAATAGTTAACTCTTTACAAGTGATTCTATTTTTACTTTTTCTTCCCGTCCTATTTGAATCCCCTTTTTTAAAAACTGCTTTTTCAGATCTTCTATATCGAGTGGCTTGTTATATTCAGCTCGTGTTTTTGTTTGAATACTTGCTTTCTTACTTTTGTAGTCATCAAAGTCTGTTTGTATCTGTTTGAATTCTTCGTCAGAAACTTTTGAATCTTCAAGTGCTTTACTGATAGACAGTTTTAGGCTAGACAATTTTGATGATGCAAGAGTGGAAATGGATTCGTGTTTTTCAAGCTTTTTCACAATTTTTTTCATTATAGCTGATGCTATAAATGATAAACCACCAACTGCTGCTGCGACACCACCTAGGATTAGAGAAACTGGAGTCCCTACTCCGGTAGCTAACAGAATTGTTCCCGTTACACCTGCAGCTGATGCAAGGATAGTAGAACCAGTGCTGGCATTAGAAAGGCTGTTGTAAGTTGTTGAGTACTTACGTCTAGCGCGAGAATATTTTTCTAATTCATCTTCTAGTTGTTTTTGTATATTACTAATGTGTGCCAGTCTGAATTGTTGACTTTCTGCTGCACTTTCATCAATATTAGGATAAAGCTTCACACTGCTAGTCATCTTTTTAATGCAAAATATAAAATATTTATCTTAATTCTCACTGGCCAGTGTTTCTGCTAAGCTTTGAAGCTGTTCATTGCTTAACACCTTATCTGTATAGTAGAAAGCAATCAAATCAAGATAAGTAAGATTAATACTTCTTATTTCTGTTAAATTATTTATATCTGCGTTAACAACAACATTTTGGTTTGACGTCTGTTTCTTTATTGTGTTAGAATCCTTTTGAACAGCAATAAATACTCTGACTTCTTCAACATTTAATGGTCTCCAGTTGAGATTTATTCCTCTCATTAGAACAGTGTTTGTGGTTTCTTCCCTTTTCCTGACAACTATATCAAATATCATAGTTGCATTCTGCCCTATTGGAAGCTTGGGTATAAAATCGACAATGGTGTCAGCGTCCTTTTCAACACTTTGTTTTCTGTGAATGAGATAGTTGTTCTTATGGAAAGGTTTAACTGCAACTTCTCCCCTGCTGTTAATCGCAGGAACAAGGCTAACAATTAGTGGTCCAGCATTGATTGACTTACGGAATGTGTCGTCTTTTCCAACAAGAGTGTATGGACTCACAAATTCAAACTTCATTTCCCAGTCAATCTTTTTTATAACAGGACTAAGTACCCATTTTTTATTCTGATGTTTCCACATGTAGTATATGTCATCGACAATTGGATCAGGTACATTAACATCACGGATTTGACCTAGTTTGAGGAATCTTGGTTTCTTTTCATCGTCGATTTCCTTTCTCTTGTAATGACCAGTGTCTGTAAACTCGAATGCATACACTGCACCAACTTCAGCATTGCTCTCAAAGTCGATAGCGTCTGCTAAATCTTTCAACTCTATAGTTGAACATGCAACAGGATAAGCTATTGTAGGTCCACTCGACATTTTAATACTCAATATTTTATGGAACTATTTCCAATGTAATGTTAAACAAACAATCAACTGGTTGTCCACTTTGATTTTTCAGATCAATGTGTAGGAATTCATGACACCCTTCCTCCAAGTCCTTGAACTGAAGTGTCTTAAATGTTGGCACGTGCATTTTACAAAAAGAGGCATCACTCGGTGGAAGAATCCTAAGCAGATCAGAACGCTGATCATTAAACAGATTATAGGATGTGTTAAGCTCTCTCATGTGAACAAACAGTACACTGTTAACATCCATGTCAATGGGACGTGTTCCCTTGTATAAATTTGTAATTCCAAGCATATCAAGGAGTTTGGTTGGAAACTCAACGTTTACTTCTCTAGTTTTGGGCATAGTAAGAGTAGCAATGAGACTTGCATGATTTAAACTCGCTGTAATACCTACTGGAGCAAACAATTCTTTCTCTAAAGTGCAGAAGTCATAGTAACCATCTTCTACAGAATGTGTTTTACCATTAATTCTAACCCAGTTGTTAGCCTTTTTTTTACTGATATTATACCAAGTAACCTTGTACATAATTTCATGCAGTGCAACTTTCATTCCTCCATTTTGATTGTTGATAGGGTTTGCAAGTTTAACTGGCACACTAGTCTTCACATTTGTTAGTGTGATAAACATTTTTTATTCAACAACAAAAATGATTCAGTATAAATTCAACAAAGACGTTAAATACAAAACTGGACCATATTACAATCCAAAGACTATTTCTTTCCATGAGTTGGACTTTGCTGTAACAGAAACAGAATCCATTCGCGTTAAAGTGCCTGACCCATTCCATTCTTACCTAAATCCCCCAATCAAAAATGATAGTGTTCCAAAGATGTGGAACTCTCACCCAATTCAGTTCTATCAGAATCAGTTAAACTTTGCAATATTCTGTGCAACCACAGGATGTGGAGTGTCCTATGCAGACCACATGAATAATTCAAACTTACTGACAAAGTGTGTGTACACATTTCACGTTTACTATCAGTGCAGGAGAATCTTGTCTGAACTTCAGGCACCAATGCCGCATGAAAAGAGCTGGAACCCATTCAACAATAGGATAAACATGAAAGTGTATGAGCGTCTCTGCAATGAATTCAATATAGATTTTAAGACCGACTTTAGGCAAAAGCAAGACAAAAACCATGGCATGGGAACACTATATTTATGGGGTGTCCACAGGAGGTATAATTTTGATTACTGGCCAGGTCATACATCTTTTTCTTCAAATGTGCAGGTACAGTTAGGATCAATAGAACAACAGCACCACAATGCATGGACTACTTTTATATTAGACACCGGCAAAGGTTTCACTGGATCAGGTGTTGAAAGGATCAATGAATCTATCCGAACATATGCGTGGTGCTTGCTAGGCTCGCAGGCACAGACACGATCAAACATAATGAGAACAAGCACAGGGTTTGGTGCACAGAAACAGTTGTTATCAAATTTAGAAGATGTCATAAACTCTGCAGTTGATCTGCCTTCCAGCATCAAAAGGTATCAAGACTCTCTCCGTTATGCAAGATCAAAAGTTGACTTTGCTGTTGGTAACGGCCTTTACATGTTACCTTCTGATCTCCAGCTGCAGATTGGAACAATAACAAATTATAACAATGAAATCATTATTGCTAGTGACACCCAGCCGCTTGGAAAGGGTGAAGAACTGAATTCAGAAATCAGAACGATGCTACAGCCATATCACAATGAACAGAAACAAAGCGTGACAAGTGAAGATCACGCTGCAGGTGAAGATCATTCTGTCACTAGTGATGATCAAGCTGTTAGTATTAGTGATGATCATGAATCGCAGAAGACTGCTCTAGTAATTGGTGGAGTGGGTGTAGGCTTACTTTTGCTTTATTCTCGTTAGCAGAACACCTGCAATTAAAACTATTAGAGTCCAGAGATGTTCAGCCATGAAACCAACAACTTTACCTGCAAAAGATAACAGCCAGCTAACAATTGAACCAATGATTCCTGGAAGTGCATCCAAAGCTTTTGCTGCTAGTTTCTTTAATAGTTCTGCAATGTGTTTGAGTTGTTTCTTTACCCATCCCGGATCAGATGGAGATGAAGGTGGAGGTGGAGGTGGAGGTGTGACAGTGCCACCTGCGAGTGTTAACACTAATGTGCTTATTGCAAATCCTAACGCAGTTAATATACTAGCTATTGTGATTCCCTGCTCTCTGAAAAGCGTTCTAATTCTTTCAGCAAGAGTTGTGTCTTCGTAAAGGATTCTTTGAATTGTATTTTTTATTCTGCTGACCTGTGTTCTCAGTTGTTCTCTATTGTTACTTAGAACTTCTAACCTTATGGCTTTCTCCTCCTGCAAATCTTTTAAACGCTTAGAAATTCTGTTTTTTACTTCTTGTTCTAGGTTCAAATCATCAGCATCAGCAAGTTTTTGTTTCTCTTTGTTTATATCTTCATCCAGCTGACCTAGTTTTGACAGATTATTTGCTATTTCACCTCTGATGGTTTGTAGTGATTGATTAAGGGCTTCTATTTCTCTCATAGGTAATAGTTCATGTGGAGTCTTCAGTGAAGTTTCCTCAGAAAAAGAAGTCTCTATCTCTTGTATAAGTTGATCAGCCTCATCTGCAAGTTTATTAAGATCTTGCAATGGAACAGATTCTATTTGAGTAGCAGTTGGTAGTCCTAGTTCTGCTTGTTGAAGTAAGGAAACAACATGGGAAGATGATGACCGTGTGCTAGGCACAATATCTAATTGCCTAAGTCGATTAGCAGTAAGTTTTTGTTTTAGTGAAACTTTTGATAGAAACTTAGCAGGATTAGATTTATATGTAAGTTGGACTTTTTCTCCTTTATCGCTAGTTGTATATAAATGATTTGCTTCCATTTTGAACTGGTTTGGATCTAAAACATCAGGTTCTTCTCCTAAACTTTTGTAGAAATCTCTAACTTTACCTTCCAGAAGTTCATGTCGTGCCACCTCATAATGCAGTGAATGATGGTAGGGAACCAAAGGGATTGCTTCGCTCATGTCGTCCGCTGGCTCAAATAAATCTTCAAATCCACCTTCTGCCATTTGTAACTTATTTTTTATTTTGAAAATAAAAAAAGATGGCACAATCGTTCGGTTCTGTTCTTGATCCTTACAGAAGGCTGAAAGAACCTCTCGGGGTAAAAGGAATAAGGCAAACAGTTATAGTTACAAATAATCCTTCTACTATTGATCAGAATGAAATACTTACTGTTAGGTTTCCTAATCTAGGTAAGAACGATGTTATTGTACCAGGCACTGTAAGACTATCATTCAAATTAGAATTAGAATCTGGCTCAGATGCAAATAGGACTTTGGCTTATAATGTAGGAAGAGCAATTGTGAGGAAGATTACTGTCAAACTGGAAGGGCGGGAAGTGATGTCATTGAATAATGCAGATGTATTTTTAGTTTATGCAGATAATTGGTTGACTGACAATGAAAAGAAAAACAGAGTGTTTCAAGGGATTCAGTCAGACAATGGGATAAAAGTTAGAATAGGAGCAGGAGATAAAGCTGACAACAAAAAAGATAACGCTGTCAATGTTGCTTTTGGAAACAAATTTTGTATTCCACTTGACTTTGAACTCATAAATTCACATCCTCCCTTCTATCAAGGAGCATTGCGTGACAGGCTGTCATACGACCTGACTTTCAATAGTTATGATCGTGTTATGCTTTCAGAAGACCCGGAAGCAAAGTATAAGGTGTCTGGAATTTCTTTAGAGTTTGATGTTGTAAACCATCCTGAACTGGCTAGACTTATAGAAAATCAGTACAGTTCTAAGCTGCCTATCTATTATGAAAGAGTGTTGAATCACAGTACACTTTCAAAAAGCCAGGCTGATCCAATCTGGAACATTAACTTGAATACACCAGCTAGGTCAATGAAGGGAATACTTATGTTGTTTGAGGAACCAAAAGATCCATATGAAAGGCAAATAGAAAAGTTTTACAATCCACTAATCAATAGAGTATATTGCACAATTGAAGGGCAGCCAAACCAAATATTTGCATCTGGCATGCTGCCATACCAACACTATGATGAAGCAAGAAAGTACTTTACTGGAGGAAGATTGAAAGACCCAACATCTGATCTTGTGGCTAAAGATCTACATTTACACGGTGTTGGCGTAGAAGATTTCTTGACAAATAAATATGCGTTATGGCTGGATCTCAGAACAACTGACGACAACAAACTGCATGGAAGTGGAAGGCGAATTGAAAACGGATCAGAAGGAATCACAATACAAATTGAAAAGGAAGTAGGGAGTAGTAGTAAATCAGTTAAGATCTACGTGTTTGTTGTGTCAGATGCGCAGTTAAACATCTCTGAAAGCAGATTACAGGATATTGTTTATTGAACGTGTTAAAATGAAGTATCTAGATTTTCTTCCAAAAGATCCACACTGTTCTTTGATTTGTGGGGCAACAGGTTGCGGCAAAACAAGATATGTTTTGGATTTATTACAGACTGTTTACATAAATCACTTTGAACACATAGTCATATTCTGTCCAACCATAAAGCATAACAGAACATACAAGGAGAGAAAATTCATATGGTCTGATCAAAATATATTTATTGTAAATCCTTCTGATCGTCTAAATGTTTGCTTGGAGCATTATTTCGATCTTTTTCAGAACACGCCAACACTGTTTATTATTGATGACTGTGCAGCAGAACGTGACATTGTTAGAAAGAAAAGTGCACTAGCAAAGCTTGCATTCAGTGGACGACATGCATTAATATCAGTTTGGATATTAACACAAAAATACAATGCAGTTCTGAAAGACTTTAGAGAGCAACTCAAAACAATAACATTGTTCTATTCAAAGGACCGTGACAGTTTTGAAGAGTGTCTTCGAGAAAATGATGTCATTGAAAACAAACAGGAGAGAGAAAGAATAAAGAATAATCTGAAATCTTCTAAGCACTCGAAACTGGTTTTAAAAACTGATCAACCAGTTCAGTATGTATGTTTGTAGAAATCCTTGCTAAGTTCTTGTCAAGTTCTTACTCAAGTTCTTGTCAAGTTCTTACTCAAGTTCTTGTCAAGTTCTTACTCAAGTTCTTGTCAAGTTCTTACACAAGTTCTTGTCAAGTTCTTACCCAAGTTCTTACTCAAGTTCTTACTCAAGTTCTTGTTAAGTTCCTACCTAAGTTCTTACTCAAGTTTAATTACTAGATTTTTATTTTATTCTGCATCAAAATAAAATGAACTGTGATGAATTGCTGATGCAGACTGCTACAGATATTGAAATCTGTGACAGTAGGACTATACCTGATAAAAAAGAAAGATTGTATTCACTTGCTGTTTGTGGAAAAACAAAACACTACCTTGGGCAGCAGTTAACTGTGGAAGAAGTACAACATCTTTCCTCAGAAGATATAGAAAAGTATCATGGACGGTATGAATCAGTGCTTGGTTCTAAGATGGTTAGAAGTATTGGACAGACTGTTATAGGTTTGTACACAAAGATTTTTGGACATTTTACACCTCTCGACTCGGAGGAAGACTTAACACATGATCTAACTCATGACCCTGTTGTTTCCAAGTCCCTCGAATCTCTTGCCTGTGGCCTGTATTATCGATTTGGTGCTTTATTAGTACCATTTGTTGCTGGATTAATTACTTTCAAACACATTAATTTTCAGAATAAAAAAGATGACGGATCAGTTGAAGCAGACAGTGGAGCAGACGAAAATACCAGAAGTGAACACAGTGACAAAGAAACCTGGTAGAGTAGAAGCAGGAAAAAAACTAGCCGAATGGAACAGACAAAAAAAGTTAAATCAAAAGGCAAAGCAGAACATTATGTCTGAGGTTGAGCAGACACCAAACATTCCTGAAGTGACTAAGGTCACACAAACTGATCAAGAATTAAAATCTTCATTTCTATCATACAGAAAAGTAGCTGTAGCAGCTGTTGTTGGAGGAGGTGGATACTTGCTTTACAAACTTTGGCAAGGCAAATATAAAGTGTCAGAAAGACCAAAATCAGAAACACCAAAATCAGAAACACCAAAACCAACAAACAAAGCAGTACAAACAATAACAAAGCCCACAGTAGTACCTGCAGTGGATTCATTTCATATGGAATAATTTTAATATTTTAATTTTGATAACATAAAAATGAGTTCTGAAAAGACAATAGTTAATCTAGTTTATCACGCTGCAGTGATTGGAGGCTTGAGTGTAGGTTACACAATGCTGGGTAAAAGTCTCCTCAGAATGAAACCAGCCGACTTGGGAAAGTTAGACTTCGAAGACGGTGCTAAACTAATTGGTGTTGTGACAGCTTCCTTTGCAACAAAAGACTTTTTGGTGAAGCAAGGAATTATTCCAGAAAATATAAACATGTAAGACAATAAAATGGCTAGCTTGGTTATGATGGTGGGAGGTGCGATTGTAAATGCGCTTGCATTTTCTGGCAGCAACTATTTGTTTTCTAAACTGCAAAATGGTGAAGAGAGGGAAAGGCACAACAAAGCCATGGAACAACTGGCGAAAGCACAGGATGAATACGAGAAGAAACGAATTGCGCAGTTAGACTTTATGAATGATAAACTCAGGCAGCAAGGACATGCAAACAAAACCTTTGCCAATGTTGATGCAGCCATTCAAGAATACTATCTTGTAACTGGAAAGAAAATGAAGACAAGTGCTCCTCCAAAACTGGGTGACTTTTATCAGCCTTCAGAAGAGCAGAAGGTGGGCGAGATTGTTTTCATTGTTATTGGTATGGCTGTTGTTTACTTTATTGCGCGTGCTGTCAAATCTTAATATTCTGTCATTTAAAAAACCATGAGTGATGCTTTGTTATCTAAAATATATTATTCCCCAAAAGGATACTGGAAAGGAAGAACTGCTATTGACAAGCTCAGTGACGCAGCAGGTGTTTCTCAAGATACAGCAAAGAAATGGTTGTCAAAGCAGGCAGTTTGGCAGATCTATTTACCTGCACCAAGAAAAATTACACGACCACACTTTGTTAACATCAAACCGAATGACACTCATCAAATAGACCTGCTGTATTTACCGCATGACACAGTCAGAAGGAAGAAATATAAGTATGCACTGACTGTAGTTGATGTTGCAACAAGATACAAAGATGCTGAACCGTTGACAGAGAAAAGTGCTATAGCTACAGCTGTTGCCCTGCAAGAAATTTACAGACGTGGACCACTAAAGTATCCCAGAATGATTCAGTGCGATGATGGTAAGGAGTTTAAAGGAGCTGTCAACCAGCTTCTGTTAAAACATCATGTTACAGTGAAGAGAGGTATTCCAGGAAACCACAGGTCACAGGCTATTGTTGAGAGCTTTAACAAACAGTTGGCAGAAAAACTGTTTTCATATCAGTACCATCAGGAATTTTTGGACACAGAAAGTAAATTGCGTAACACTGAATGGGTCAAAAGATTACCATCAGTACTTAGAGCAATGAATCTGGAGGTATTTAAAGCTACAGGGTTAAGACCAGTTGATGCAATCAAACAGAAAACAATACCTGTTGCTCCAAAGTCAACAACACCAGTGGCATTACTACCTTTCAATCAGAAAGTCAGATATTTATATGCACCTGGTGAAGCTGAGGGTGACAGCAGGAAGCGTGCAACGGATCCAATCTGGAGTATTGACATTCATGAAATCAAGAGAGTAGTAGAGACAAATCCACCTATATATTACTTGAGAGAACCAGCACCGCAAAGAGCCTTTGTAAAAGAGGAATTACAATTAGTTCCACGTGGTACAAATGTTAAATGATTTTTTATTTCAGATTTTATAGTGTTAACAAAAATGGAAGCTCTGAGAAAGAATTCTAAGCAACTTCATTTTTTTAATTTATATTTTTATTTTGAGTTATAAAATCAAACTCACAGCGATGGAAGACTCTGTATTAGAATCTTTATCGACAGTATTTGACACCGTTGAATTACAAGTAACGGATCCTCAAAATGTGCAGTCCAGTGTGCAAGACGCCATTGAACAAATTCCAAACAATTTGTTGATTGAACCTCCAGTAAAAGTGCAGATAGTCAGTTTAATAAAATACAAAACAGTCAGTGATGAGGTGCTAGAAGTTCATGTTTCAACCAGACAACTAGCACTTAATTCTATGGCAGAATTGAATGGAAACTGGGCAGATGAAATGATGAAACGGTTTGAGCAAGCTGCAGAGGATGCAAAGATGAAAGGATCCGGATGGTCAGAAGGTGAAATTCTAAAAATAGAATTGAAGCTAAGTAAATTTGCCCCCATCAGAGGTAGAAGTTACATACCTTTACCTCCTGCTCTTGTCAAAAAACGTGCTGTGCTGAACATAAAGAATGATGATGACAAATGTTTTATGTGGTGTGTTCTGGCAAGACTGTACAGTGTAAAGAAAAATGCAGAAAGAGTGTCTAACTATCATGCATACAGAAATAAACTAAACTTTACTGGTATTGAATTTCCTGTCAGCATTACAAGCATTGACAAATTTGAACAGCAAAACAAACCCATCACCGTAAATGTTTACACGTGGGATGAGGAAGATGAACTGAAACCAGTCAGAATATCAAAGAACTCACCAACGATTGGTGATTGTGATACTAACCATGTTGACATGTTACTAATGACTGATGGTGTAAAATATCATTACACTTTGATTCGTACAATGAGTAGACTGATGGCGAGCACAAGCAATCACAATAGTAAACAAGACTTTTGTAGGCGATGTCTCTTGCGTATTCCATCAATTCATGCAGCACTTATACACAAGCAACATTGTAAGAGCGTTGATGATGCGGTTGTGAAGTTAACAACACCACCGCCAGACAGCAAAGTGTATTTTAAGAATGTATGCAAACTACAGAAAAGTCCTTATGTTGTTTATGCTGACTTTGAATCTATCATTGTGCCATATGAAGGACCTTTACCAAAAGACCTACCTAAAACAGTAACTCTAAGTAATCATCAAGTCTGTTCATATGCATTTATTGTTGTTAGTTCAGATGGTAAACATTCTAAACCGCAATTGTACAGAGGACCTAATGCAGCAAAGAACTTCTTACAGCAAATGAACCAAGTGCGAAATGACTGCTCCAAACAACTGAATCTTTCAGACATTGTTATGAAACCTGAAGACCAAGAACAGTTTAACTCTACCACACAGTGTTGGATATGCGAACAAAGTCTAACACCAAACACAGACAATCCAATAGTAAGAGATCATGATCATGTAAGTGGGCAGTTCCGAGGAGCAGCACACAGCAAATGTAATCTACAATTAAAGTTTGATCCTAAGACTTGGAAGCTTCCAATCTTCTTCCATAACTTGCGCGGTTATGATTCACATCTGATCATGCAGGCAGTAACTGATGAATACAAAGCAAGATGCATTGCGCAGTCTTCAGAAAAGTACATGGCCTTTACTCTGAATAGTTTACACTTCTACGATTCTGCTCAACATCTGATGGGAACACTTGAGTCTTTATCTTCATCACTAACTGCTTTCCCAATCACATGTAAGTACTTTGACAGTGACTTAGTTAGAAAGGGAGTCTATCCATATGAATACATGGATTCGTGGGAGAGGTTTGATGAAGATGAGTTACCACCAAAGGATGCTTACTTCTCACGGCTGAAGGGTAAAGGTATAAGTGACGAAGACTATGAACACGCTAAGACTGCATGGAATAAATTAGGATGTAATACAATGGGTGATTATCATGATCAATATTTGTTGGCTGATGTTTGTTTACTTGCAGATATATTTGAGAATTACAGAAGAACATGTATGAAGCACTACAATCTAGATCCTTCACATTACATATCTGCACCAGGCATGAGCTGGGATGCATTTCTTAGATTTACAGGAGTAAAGATTGACTTGCTATCAGATCTACCTACACTTCAGATGATTGAAAATGGACTACGTGGAGGAATCAGTATGGCTTCACACAATTACTGCAAAGCCAACAACAAATACTTGGACGACTTTGATCCTATGAAACCTTCTAATTACATCATGTATCTAGATGCAAACAATTTGTATGGTTGGGCAATGTGTCAGACGCTTCCACTTCGGAACTTTAAGATCTATTCAGGACCATTTTCACAATGTGTTGTGCTGACAATATTAAAAGCAGGCCCAGACAGTCGAAAGGGATGGATACTAGAAGTTGACTTAGACTATCCACTATCACTTCATGATCTACATAATGATTATCCTTTAGCGGCTGAGAGGTTAAAAGTAAACCCAAGAGAACCTCCAAAGCTGGTGCCCAATCTGTTTCACAAAAAGAAGTATGTGTGTCACTACAGACTGTTACAGTTTTACATTAGACATGGATTAATTTTGAAGGCTGTTCATCGTATAATTTTATTTGATCAAGAACAGTTTATGAAACCTTACATCATGAAAAACACAGAACTGAGAACCAAAGCCGCTGATGCATCAGAGAAAGACTTTTTTAAACTGATGAACAACAGTTGCTTTGGTAAGACAATGGAAAACCCACACAAGAGAAAGGATGTTAGACTTGTTACAAGAGAAAATGAGGCCATCAAGCTGACATCCAAACCACAGTATCAAGACTTTAAATACTTTCATGAACAGCTGTATGGTATCTTAATGAAAAAACTTGTAGTCAAGCTTGACAAACCAGTATTCATAGGCTTTACTGTGCTAGAGTTGTCAAAACTGTTGATGCTTGAGTTTTTGTATGATTATTTGAAACCAAGATATCCCAAATCGAGAGTACTTTACACAGACACAGATTCATTCTTACTTGACATTCCAGCGGATGACATTTACAAAGATCTAGAAGCTGAAAGTCCTGCAGTAAAAGGAAAAGATTCTTTTTATGACACTTGCGACTACCCTAAAGAATCACCATTGCACTCAAATGTTAACAAGAAGGTTATTGGAAAGATGAAAGATGAAATGAATGGGAAGATAATTAAGGAGTATGTTGGATTGCGTGCAAAGATGTACAGTGTTGCAAGTGAGAAAGGGGTGGTTAAAAAAGCAAAGGGTGTAAGCAAACAGGTTGTAAAGTCGAGCATATCGCATGATAACTACAAGGAAGCACTGTTTCAGAAGCGAGTGTTTCACCATGACAACCCTAAGATCAGTTCCGCGCTTCATCAGATCAACACAACTATTGTAAACAAGAAATCTTTAGATGCTAATGACACAAAGCGCGTTTATTCATCACCAGAATATTCTTATGCAATTGGGCACTGGAGAACAAATAGTCTGAGTGTGTAATAAGAATTTTTGTCAATCGGGAAAACCCGCTATGACGGGGAAGTGTTTGTGAAAGGGGAGTAGGCTTTGTTGAGTTTCAAAGCAGCCACCAAGTACACTTGTCAAAGCTTGATTCAATAAACAAGTTTTAATATTCATGAACCACGTGATACACCAGAACCAATCGTGGTGGAACAATATTAAACAAGTCATTTGCATAAAGTGCACTCGGTGGCCGCCTGAAAAGGCAGCCTAAATATTGAAGCGTAGTGAAGCGAAGCGTTGGAACAGAGTGACCCAAGCCGCCGGTTTACCAGCAAGACCTACCGTTCACGCGTGAACGGTACTATTTTTAGAATCCTAGAATTCTTGAGAATTTCGGAGCTGGCTTGTTTCTGGTACAGGCAAAATTGGTCATCACTGAGTTTGTGTAACACAGGAAGTTGTGAAATACGTCACCCTATGGGAGGGGGAGACGGCAAAATTGTTACCAAAAAACATCATAGATCGTATTGGGCAGGGTCAACTGCAACAAACTCAAATCGAGCCATTCATACCTAACTGTATTTGAGCGACTTATATACCAACATTTTTATGTCTTATTTTCAGCACAGGTGTGGGAAAAATCATATACCAAAGTCTTATTTATTTTCTAATTTAACATTTTTTTTACAAATATGACCATGGTCTTTTAAACATACAGTGACATTAAACATTGTTATGTTAAAAAAAAGAAAAAAGAAAGAAAGCTTTTGCGCACAAATCAGAAATACAGGCCAAACCGTGAGTTTCTGTGGCAAAGCGCGACAGAGGAAATTGCACTGGTTTTATTTTTAGATCAGTGGGAAATTTTCAAGAACAGACGCTTGCATTTGGATGTGTCCAATGATAGTAGGTTTGGTTGTGATCAATCAGAATAATGTAGGCAGGGATGTCGTTAGGCGTCGGACATCGGACATATAACGATGAAAATCCCCAAATGTCCGATTCACATTGCCGCATGTCGGTCAGATGTCCTATCGTTTTAGCCTGAGCGTGGTCATTGTCCGATATGTACTCCATTCCTTCGGACAGCGCGATATTCGTTAATTTTCATTTCAAGATACAAATCTTCTAAAAGACCGAACGCTCTCGTGTTCAGCTGACACTGAAGTTGTCAGTGCCGTATGATCTTTTCTTTTGTTGGGAATTCCCGAACCGTCTGGTGCAGCCACAGAGTCTGAGATGCAGCGCACTGATCTAAACTGACTAGTGCATGCTACAGGAGTACGGGAGACAACTCCAACTGACTAAATTTGTCGTCTGCTTTTGTTTTCGATACGAGACGATTATTTAGCTTGAACACCTGCAACGGCTCGTAATTTCCGTGGTTGTATGAGAGAAAGGGGGAATGTACGTTCTGGGTTACTGATTCCGACAGACCCGGCATTGGTTCAAAACAACCTTACTTTACTGTATTTTTTTTTGTATGGATTTATGCAGTATTTTTCTGATTTTGTCGCATGTTTCATTTTAGTAAAAGTTTAGTCCAGAAGCCTATTTTGCGTTAATATTTAGGGTCTGTCGGAATCGGTGAGCCAGAACGTACATTCCCCCTTTCTCTCTTTACCTAGTGTGACAGGGGAGGCTACCGCTCCTTTCACAGCAGACTCTGCACCCGAGTTGTTGGCCATTAAGGCTGGAGTATACACCTGAGGCCATATTTCAAAGTGGTCAGGCAGTTTTAAAGGTTTGTTTTTATGTTAGTTCAGTTCAGTGTTTTGTTTATCAGGAAAAAACAAAATGAATAGAGCTTGTCGCGCAAAAGTTTGAGATAACGACTGAAGTTTGAGCATAGGTATGAGATTTTTTCACGCAAACCCTACTGAAGAATTTGTGATATTTTATTGTGAATATGTTAACAAAAAAACAATCGGATGATCACAAACTGAAGAAGAGAAATAGGGAAGCAAAATAGAACATCAAACATAAAGATTTTACAGGTGAATTTGGAAAAAACCCCGTATGTATCCATTTTTGAAGCCCAATTTGAAGCATGGAACACAGTCAAACATAAATTAAAAGTGTTAAAGTGGTTACAGTGTTCAGAAATAGTGTTAAATAACAAGTTGAGTTATCCCTCTTCACAAATTTTAAAAGAAATACACCTCTTGTCGCGCAAAATTTTGAACTGTGATGCTTTTACTACCCCCACCCCCTACTCATTTTTCAGAAAAGAGTGCATATTATCTTCCAAATAGACAAGCAAGGTAGTCAGATGATCAAAACTTAAAAACAGAAATAGGGAAGCAAAATAGAACATGCAACATACAGTGATTTAACTGGTGAATTCAGAAAAAAAACACACTTTTTTTACTCATTTTATTAGCTGAATTTAAAGCTTGGAAGACAGAAATAAATAAATTAAAAGTGCAAATGTTGTTACAGTGTTCAGAAATAGTGTTAGATACCAAGTTGAGTTATCCCTCTTCATCACAGTTAAAAGAAACGCACCTCTTGTCGCGCAAAATCTTGAACTGTGATGCTTTTACTACCCCTACCCCCTACCCATTCTTCAGAAAAGAGTGCATATTATCTTCCAAATAGAAAGGCAAGGTAATCAGATGATCAAAAACTTAAGAACAGAAATAGGGAAGCAAAATAGAACATCCAACATAGTAATTAGACTGTTGAATTCAGAAAAAACACACTTTTTTACTCATTTTATTAGCTGAATTTAAAGCTTGGAAGACAGGGAAAAAAAAATTAAAAGTGCTAATGTGGTTACAGTGTTCAGAAATAGTGTTAGATACCAAGTTGAGTTATCCCTCTTCATCACAGTTAAAAGAAACACACCTCTTGTCGCGCAAAATCTTGAACTTTGATGCTTTTACTACCCCCACCCCCTACCCATTTTTCAGAAAAGAGTGCATATTATCTTCCAAATAGGAAAGCAAGGTAATCAGATGATCAAAAACTTAAGAAGATAAATAGGGAAGTAAAATAGATATCCAACATAGTGATTTAACTGTTGAATTCAGAAAAAAACACTTTTTTTCTCATTTTTGAAGCTGAATTAGAAGTTTGGAAGACAGAAAAAATAAATTAAAAGTGCTAAAGTGGTTACAGTGTTCAGAAATAGTGTTAGATACCAAGTTGAGTTTTCGCTCTTTATCACAGTTAAAAGAAACACACCTCTTGTCGCGCACAATCTTGAACTGTGATCCTTTTACTACCCCCTGCCCCCTACCCATTTGAACACAAAAGAGTGCATATTATTTATCACCTAATTTTAGTCATACGTAGTCACGTGAGTATCAGCGCATGCGCCCAGGGAAGATCAGTTGGCGCCATGTTTTTCCAGGGGTCGGACAGGTGTTTAGTGTTGCTCGATGTTTGATTAAATAGTTAATCTTTGCGGTAATGTATTGAGTTCATACTCACGTAGTTTACTACTGAAGATTGTTCCGATTGATTTAACAAGCTGTGGGTGAGTACCCTTTCATATTTTTGAGATCCGACGGGTAAAATCTTCGACCGGTTGGCGGTACCCCCTCACGTAGTAGCCTAACACTTTGGTTTTTTGGTAGTCATTTTGTTTGTCTTGCGAGACGGTGCTTTCAGTTTTTTGCACTACTATTTCCCTGTCTCATAGAGGACGTAGTTGGGGAGCACAGCCACAAAGTTTGGCGTAGTGTACGTGAACAAAGCGATCACTGAGTCAGCAGAGACTGGCGTTTTCGGACCCAAAGTAGGTCATAGCAATGGCGGAAAATTCGCAATGCGGTGCAGCAAAGGAGAAGGAGAGTTCTGGTGTTTCAAAAGAAAAGGCATCCAGTGATTCTAACAGCGTGGAAGCTGCATTAGAGAAAATGGACGCGCAGTGGACGCGAAGGTTCGAAATGTTTGCTGCCGCGATCGAACAGCGCTTCGCAAAAACTGACCGGAAGAGGAAGCGTGTAAGTTCGGAAAGTGATTCTGATGTGACGTCAGACGTTCCAAAAGATAAAACGAAACCGTCACCTTCGAAAGATGACGATGCAAGATACGCATCAGAAGGTGAGATTCAGGATGACACGGTTTCCGTTCATCCTAGTGATCAAGAGGAAGATTTGATCGCAGAACTAGACAAAGATCTAGAAGGGAAAGAGAAAACTAGTGCAGCTGTAGCTACTTCTCTTGCGGAATTGATCAACAAGAAATTCCGGAGTAAGCTTTCCGAAGAAAAAACGAAAGATAGAATGGAGAAATATGTCAGGCCCGAAAATTGCGGGGCACTACAGACACCTTTGGTGAACCCAGAAATATGGAAGTCTATGACTGGGGAAGCAAGGAATAGTGACATAAAATTTTCACACATGCAGAAAGCCATTGCTACTGCCGGCACAGCACTGGCAGAGAGCACTCAGACTCTGATCCATGCAAAGATAAATGCAGATGCAGAATCAAGGAAGAAAATTGGTGAAGCCATAGAAAAGAATGGCGATGCGATTGCTCTGGCAGGTAGTGCTTTTCATTCTCTTTCTATCCGCCGCAGGCAAGGTATCCGGCCGTTTCTAAATGCAAACCTTGCGGGTCTTTGTTCTGATTCTGTTCCGGTCAGTGACAAGTGGTTGTTTGGGGATAACCTAGCAACTTCCATGAAGGACATCAAAGAAATGGACAAATTGGGGTCAAGTTTGACACCTGTGGCAGGTCCAAGTGGGACTCAGAAAGCAAAGTATGGTGGTGCTAATGCTATGACTAACTACCGCTACAAGCCACATTTTTTAGGGAAAAAGAACAATCACTGGAACCACCAGAGGGGTCGAGGCAGCCAAACCCAGAAACACTTCGGGGGGAAGGCACGCCCTCAGTACAGAAGAACCTAGGCACAAAATTGGTCGATAAGGTGAGTGACTATTACAGATCGTTGCCTTTATTATGTAAACAACTGAAATTAGAAGCAGAGAACTTTGAAGGTGGTCGTTTACAACGGTTTTACCCAGTCTGGCAAAAGCTTACTTCTGATCCAGAAATTTTGGATACAGTTAAGGGAGTAAGGCTAGAATTTGAAACTGCTGAACTTCCTTCGTCAGCCTGTCAGGCAACATTGAACCAAACAGAAAAAGAAGTGATTGACTGCGAAATACGTAAGCTTTGTAAGAAAAAAGTTTTGTCCAAGTGCTTGTCAGTGCCTGGGGAACACTTGTCCCCGGTATTCACACGTCCAAAAAAGGATGGGTCACACCGCATGATTCTGAATCTA
This sequence comes from Littorina saxatilis, assembly GCF_037325665.1. NCBI lineage: Eukaryota > Metazoa > Mollusca > Gastropoda > Littorinimorpha > Littorinidae > Littorina > Littorina saxatilis. The sequence goes on along the minus strand of NC_090250.1, from coordinate 17,161,730 downwards.
AAACGCTTAAATCAGGACATTACTTATAAGCACTTCAAAATGGATACACTCCAAGTTGCCCTGAATTTGGTTACACCAGGCTGCTACATGACATCAGTAGATTTGAAGGATGCATATTACACTGTGGCTGTTGCAGAAGACGATACAAAATTCTTGAGATTTCTTTGGGAAGGACAGCTCTGGCAGTTTGATTCTATGCCCAATGGACTGGCTTTAGCTCCAAGAAAGTTTACCAAGCTCATGAAGCCTGTTTTTGCAAAATTGAGAGAGGATGGACATTTGTCTACCTCTTTTTTGGATGATTCTCTTCTTGTTGCAGATACTGAATCTGAGTGTATTGAGAACGTTCTGGCGACGGTGCAGCTTCTTCGCTCTCTTGGGTTTGTGGTGCACCATGAGAAATCAGTGCTTGAGCCAACACAGAAAATCCAGTACCTTGGAGTACTGATTGATTCTATTGCAATGACAGTCTCTTTGACCAAAGTTAGATCTGATAATCTTATTGAGTGTTGCAAGCGTGCTTTGAAAGTCCAGCTCATCACAATTCGAGATTTGGCTAAAGTCATTGGGAAGTTGGTGGCTAGTTTCCCAGCAGTAAGGTATGGGCCACTGTTCTATCGTAAACTTGAGAGTGTCAAAAAGGCTGCTCTGAAAAAAGAAAAAGGCAATTATGATAGTTGTACGGTACTTTCTGTTACAGCCAAAGATGAGCTGAGCTGGTGGATAGAGAATGTGAGCACTGCATATAATGTCATTGCAGTTTCTCAGCCTGATATCACGGTAGCGTCTGATGCATCGCTATCAGGATGGGGCTGTGTTTGTGAGGAAGAAAGATCAGGTGGACTGTGGCTACCCACTGAGGCTGCTTTCCATATAAACTACTTGGAGCTCAAGGCAGCATATTTTGCTCTCAAGTGTTTTGAGTCTAAAGTGAGCCAGAAGCATGTGCGTTTACTGTTGGACAATTCCACTGCTGTTGCCTGTATTAATAATATGGGGACATCTCATTCTGACTCTTGCAATGACTTAGCATTTTGTATCTGGCAGTGGTGCATTGCAAGGGGAGTGTGGTTGAGTTCTGCACACATTCCTGGTAAAGAAAACACTGCAGCAGATGAAGAATCCAGGAGAATTAATGTTGATGCTGAGTGGAAACTCAACAGTGATGTGCTGGAAGAAGCGTTGGTTCAGCTGGTAGTTTCACCTCACATTGATTTGTTTGCTTCCAGGATAAATACTCAGCGTTCCTGTTATGTGTCATTCAAAGCTGATCCAGAGGCACATGCTGTTGATGCATTTTCACTCTTTTGGCAAAGCCTAACTTTTTATGCTTTTCCTCCTTTTAGCATAATCCTGAGAGTGCTCCAGAAGGTGCGCAGAGACAAGGCTTCTGGTGTCATCATCGTTCCAGAGTGGAAGACACAGGTGTGGTGGCCAGTGCTGCTGAAGCTGCTGACTACAGACCCGGTGAGGCTGCCGTCCTCCATCAACCTGCTGTCTTTGCCAAGTCACCCCAGGACGAGGCATCGTCTTCTACCACGCCTTCAACTTCTGGCATGCAAGATATCAGGAGCAGATTGACTCATCAGGGGTTTTCGGGCCAAGCATCTTCCCTTATGTTAAACTCCTGGAGACCGTTGACTCAGAAAGCCTACAACACCTACATTCAGAAGTGGAAGCAGTATGTTAAAGACAAAGATATAGATGTGCTGTCACCTTCAGTGGTGCATGTTTGTAATTTTCTGGCTGATCTCTTTGACGCTGGAGCGAGTTTCAGTGCTGTGAACTCTGCTAGGTCTGCTTTGTCCGCTTATCTTCCGCGTATAGACGGTTTGACTATTGGCAATCATCCAGAAGTGTGTCGGTTACTAAAAGGTGTTTTTGAGCAGAGACCAGCTTTGCCCAAGCATTCTGACACTTGGGATGTAGGAAGTGTATTAGACTATCTGTGTACATTGCCTGATACAAGGGAGCTAACTTTGAAACAGTTATCTTCAAGAACAGCTTTGTTGCTTTCATTACTCACAGGGCAAAGAGGAAATGCCCTGCATTTGTTAAAACTTGATGATGTGAGATTGTTTTCAAATAAGTGTGTACTGTGGTTTTCTGACAAGCATAAGCACACCAAGCCTGGGGTTCATACTGAGCCAGCTGAAATTTTTGAGTTTGTACAGAATCGTAAACTTTGTTTGATGGATCATTTGAGAGTGTACCTGGAAAAGACTGAGAAATTGAGGAAAGGGAGAGAACTCTTTATTTCATATCAAAAGCCTCATGCACCAATATCCAGGAATTCTTTTGCCAGATGGGTGAAGGAAATGTTACGACAGGCAGGTGTGGACACTGACAGTTACAGTTCGCACTCAACCCGCTCCGCGAGTTGCTCGGCGGCGGCAAAGCAAGGTGCTAATTTGTCAACAATCCTGAAAGCGGCTGGCTGGTCGTCTGAACGAACTTTCATTCGGTTCTACAAGAGAAATGTGAAAGAAAAATCTAACTTTGCACAGTCTGTGCTTGATAGTTTCGTTAAGAAAAACTGAACATTCGGTTGGAGTTTAAAATCATGATGTAATATGAATTTGTGCCAAATTGAATTTTGTTCAAGTTATTGTTCAAACAGTTCTGTAATGCCGAAATAAATGTTGGCAATTGCAATTGGATTCTCATGTTTGTTTCGCAGTCACTAGGGGCTCTAAAGTCTCACGTGACTACGTATGACTAAAATTAGGTGATAAATAATTTAATAATTAAACTAGGCTTACGTAGGAAGGTGAAGTTTAATTAGAATTATTTTGAGCCTAATGGCAGGAAGGAGTAGTTACGTGCCCTCCCTGTCTGGCTCAGAATGAATCTGATTGAATGTATCCCTCCCTAATATGTAAGCCTAGTGACTGCTCCGAGCTCTAAATACTGGTCTTCCCTGGGCGCATGCGCTGATACTCACGTAACTACTCCTTCCTGCCATTAGGCTCAAAATAATTCTAATTAAACTTCACCTTCCTACGTAAGCCTAGTTTAATTATTAAATTCTCTTCCAATTAGAAAAATAAGTAATTCTAAGCAACTGGACATTTTTAAAATACATCTTTTCTGTCAGTCCAAGGATTGCTTAGTCCATTAAAAACAAACAGACTAGGATTTAGCGCACCCATTTTAAGAAAAAGTTAACATGATTATTGATATATCAGACTTTTTTTATGCAATTACTACTGAAGATTCCAGACCAGGTAAAACAATCATTTTATATCCTTTGTCACTTTTTTAAAATTTTGTTTATCAATCTATCTATAGCGAGTCTTGTCTCTTTGTGTCATTTAGTTATTTTCAAGAATTCTATCCTGGCAAAAAAAATTAAAAATCCCTACCTACCTACCCTATTTTGTTTACCCATGTTATTAGAAACAGACAATTTATTTTTATTGGCCTAAAGATCTTGAAACATTTATTTTAATAGAGAAATAACAAGCTGTGTCACTCGAATTTCTTTGTCAGGCTGAAACTTAGCTGTTGCGTTGAACTCATCTACACACTCACGTTACTCACACAAGTATACAATTCTACCCACAGAGGCGTTCGGGGATGGGGGTCTCGCACTCGGGCGAATCACACCACAAAATACAAAGTATAACGTACACAGATTTTTCTATTGAACCAAAAAGCAAATCATGAATAAATCAATCAAGCAAAACTTCCACACAATGACACACTCCCTCTCGGTTCACACTGCGCTCTGGGCGTGCACACTTGGCAGCACGTATACCGTTCCGACGCCGTTTGTCTTCCTGCAAGTTCAGCACAGGCACACGATTGTCCAAGAATCACAATAATCCTCGTGAGTGTCATAGCAGGCATAGTAAGGTTACGTAGAAAAGTCCAAAAGGGTGCGTTAATGGTGGTAATCCGGCACACCCACAAACACACACACACACTGACACACACACCGGGCACACACTGACACACACACACACACACACACACACACACACAAACTCCGGTTTGGTAAGTTACCTGATAAATGTGGTTCTCAACTCACAAGACCAATTTGTCATCTTCCAGTGTGAAATTCAGATCTGCCCCAAGTACGTGCAATAAAATGTAGAAGCGATAATCTGAAAAATATCTTTTCGCGTGAACGCTGCATTGGCGAGTACACATGTAAGGGAGACAATTCCCCAATCACATCAATAACGTGACGTCTGCAATGCTACAAACGACACACTCCCTCTCGGTTCACACTGCGCTCTGGGCGTGCCACTTTGTCATCAGTCCGATGTCTTTTACTATCCAGAGCAGGGATGAACACACTTTTTCATCAGCAGTTTGTTATGTTTATCCGCAGACTGCTTTCCATTACTTGTCTGTTTTAGATTGACTCGTAGGGTTCTTCAGCCAGGCAAGAAGTGTTTGTTTACTGACACGTTCTCACGCACGACATGTCGTAAATGCAAGTTCCAACGATTGTTTTTTATTGCACTGATAGATAATGTCGATAGTTGTAAACTTCTACCATTTCCTAATGTTTATTTCATTATTTTGCATACGGATATGGCTAATAAGTGGATAATCTGTTACGACACGAAACGCGTTCTAAATCCGGGAAGGGAGGTGTGTCCTACTGCCTTAAGTCAACACCGGTGGATTGTGGAATTCTTATTCTGTTTGTGATGGGGTCTGGTGGTTTCCGATTGTCTGTATGTTCATGGAAACCTTCGGGTTTGCAAAACAGTTTTTATAGGGCTAAGAAATTAGCCCTAACATTTTCAATCCTGTTTGATTGCACTTCGCCTCCCAAGGTGATCGTAGTGTTTCGGCACTCGGTTACATCTGGCGCTTGCGAGCGGGGATGGGACTCGGCATGATAAGTTCAGGTAATGGCATAATATGACCACTGAACACTGATTTTCGTGCTGTTACCATTCTGCGAACTTGGGGTGGACAGTGGTCCCCCGGTTCGGAACTTCGGGACGAAGTTCATTCAAACTGGGGCGATTGTGACAGGGGAGGCTACCGCTCCTTTCACAGCAGACTCTGCACCCGAGTTGTTGGCCTTTAAGTCAACACCGGTGGATTGTGGAATTCTGTTTGTGATGGGGTCTGGTGGTTTCCGATTATCTGTATGTTCATGGAAACCTTCGGGTTTGCATAACAGTTTTTATAGGGCTAAAAATTGGCCCTAACATTTTCAATCCTGTTTGATTGCACTTCGCCTCCCGAGGTGATCGTAGTGTTTCGGCACTCGGTTACACTAGTACCACACTCTGTGCATGGATGCTTTTCTTTCTCCTGTATGTATCAACACGTGTTTCTTCAAAGTACAAGACCTTGCGAACCTATACCACACTCTGTGAATAGATGCCTTTTCTCTCCTGTTTGTGTTAAAATGTGCATCTTCAAATTACCAGACGGTCTAAAACTTGCGTTACACTCTGCGCATACATGCTTTTTCTCTCCTGTATGTGTTAACATGTGAATCTTCAAATTACCAGACTGTCCTGCACATGCTTTTCTCTCATGTATGTGTTAACATGTGTTCCTTCAAAGTACTAGACCTTACGAATCTAGCACCACACTCTGAGCATAGATGCCTTTTCTCTCTTGTGTGTGTTAACATGTGTTCCTTCAAAGTTATAGACCTTGCGAACCTAGCACCACACTCTGAGCATAGATGCCTTTTCTCTCTTGTATGTGTTAACACGTGTTTCTTCAAAGTACAAAACTGTGTAAAACAAGCACCACACTCTGTGCACACATGCCTTTTCTCTCCTGTATGTATTAACATGTGTCTCTTCAAAGTACTAGACCGTGCGAACCTAGAACCGCACTCTGAGCATAGATGTCTTTTCTCTCCTGTGTGTGTTAACCTGTGTTCCTGCAAATTAATAAACTGTGCAAACCTTGCGTCACAGTCTGTGCATGCATGCCTTTTCTCACCTGTATGTATCAACATGTGCTGCGTTAAATTGGAAGACCTTGTGAATCTGCCACCACACTCTGTACATGCATACTTTTTCTCTCCTGTATGTCTTAACATGTGTTTCTTCAAATTACTAAACTGGGCACACCTAGCGCCACACTCTGTGCACACATGCCTTTTCTCACCTGTATGTGTGAACATGTGTTGCTTCAGACGAGAAAGAAATGTAAACCTAGCATCGCACTCTGTACATGAATGCCTTTTACCTCTTGCATGTGGTAACCTATCTTCCTGCAAATTACAAGACTGGGCAAACATAGCGTCACATTCACTGTTAGCGTTGACTGCAGTTTCTGTTGTCTGTATCTCTTGTTTCAGCCAGGTATCACTAACAGTGCTGACCGCATTCTGTGTTTCTGTCGTCTGCACCTCTTGTTTCAGCCAGGTATCACTGTGAGTGTTGACCGCAGTCTGTGTTTCTGGTGTTTGTATCTCTTCCCGTTGTTTCAGCCAGGTATCACTATTAGTGCTGACTGCATTCTGTGTTTCTGTCGTCTGCACCTCTTGCTTCAGCCAGGTATCACTGGGAGTGTTGACCGCAGTTTGTGTTTCTGGTGTCTGTATCTCTTGTTTTAGCCATGTATCACTGTTGGGTCTGACTGCAGCCTGTCCTTGCGATGTCTGCACTGCAGGCACGGTAGCTGTATTCTTTGTGGCCACAGCCTTCCTCACAGGAACTGGAAAAGAAAGGAAACACTGATTATGATCAATTCATAGTAAAGTATCAAACATACCTCCATTGTTGTTTTGTTTTTATTTCAGGCAACACTATTCTATGAGATCAAATATGAACAGTAAAAAGGGACACCACTCAGTGTGGATTCCGGGGTCACAATTTGACACTGTCACACACTGTTGTCCTTTCTGGTGATACGTGCTCCGTCCATACTTTCTTTCCAAAAACCAAACTGTTAGGTCACATGTACAGTACAGTAGAACCTCCATTTTAAAATCTCTCAATTTAAGACTCCCTCTCGTTCAAGACCCTCTTTTCTCAGATTTTCTGTTTAAAGGCTGACATAGTCCTATTTAATTAGTTTAATTACTTCCAGGGCTTTTCCCATCGTTGCGGGGATGTATAAATTAAAGGCACAGTAAGCCTCCCGTAAACCATCACAGATACGGTCAGGCTTTTACACACAGTACAAACATCCTTCCATTTGAACGCTCACCAAACGGGAACATCCTAGGTGGCCTACGTAAAGAGCGAGCAATTTTCAAAGAATTTATTTTTGCGTGGTTTATCTTACCACTGAGCCATCGTGAACCCGTGTGATCCAGTTTCCCTTTTTCACAATGTAGTCGTCAGTTAGTCATTTGAATGCGACTCGATGTGAGCTTATTTACAATAGCACGTTTTTATGCACGAAACAAACGGCTGTGGTTCACAAGAACTCTAGCGATGGCTTTTGACTGTTGAGAGGAACGGCGATATGCACTGATAAACCGTCGTCTGCTACGACCCTTGCGTGACCCTGCTTCCGGGCTTTTCTTTTTTCAAACTTTCACAACTTCGAATTGTACTGATCTTGTCTTGATGAAAAAAGAATTCTTTTATGATTAAAGAATGTTTGTGTAACAAGCTGTCAATTTATTATTTAGATTTTAAAATTTAAGGTCTAGCGCAAAAACGCACCACGGTCCAAAAACATTTTGATAATCATCGATTCACGGCTATCGCCAGTTTACATCGATAGAATGAGACCCGAAGGGAAGTAACTCATGTTTGACCTGAGTTCAGGATGGGTCCAAAAAGTGTTCAGAGACAATCTGCAAAATTAATTCTTTAAAAATTGCTCGCTCTTTACGTAGGGCACCTAGGATGTTCCCGTTTGGTGAGCGTTCAAATGGAAGGGTGTTTGTACTGTGTGTAAAACCCTGACAGTATCTGTGATGGTTTACGGGAGGCTTACTGTCCGGGCGTGATTTCCGATATCATAACAGCCGTCCAGCACCAAAACAAGGCGCCATTGTTGTTGGACCAAGTCCACGAAAATAAATTCTTTGAAAATTTCTCACGCTCGACATAAAGCAGCCAGGATGTTCCCGTTCGGTGAGCGTTCAAATGGAACTTCCAGGAAGTATGCTTGTACTGTATGTAGACGCTCGGGGAGCTCTGTGATGGTTTACGGGAGGCTTACTGTGCCTTTAAGCTTCCTGCAAAGTTTTAGGTTTGAAGTCCTTACCAATTACGAGAAATAATTAATTCTTTATTGCATTGTTTAGCAACAGTTCTCCAGGACTTGGGGTATTTTTATGTTATGTTATATGAAGTCTTATATCGCGCGCGTATCTCCAGACTCGGACTCAAGGCGCAGGGATCTATTTATGCCGTGTGAGATGGAATTTTTTACACAATACATCACGCATCCACATCGACCAGCAGATCGCAGCCATTTCGGCGCATATCCTACTTTTTACGGCCTATTATTCCAAGTCACACGGGTATTTTGGTGGAAATTTTTTATCTATGCCTATACAATTTTGCCAGGAAAGACCCTTTTGTCAATCGTGGGATCTTTAACGTGCACACCCCAATGTAGTGTACATTCTTAGACCGTTGACGTCA
>NC_090250.1:17123187-17148187 GCF_037325665.1 Littorina saxatilis | reverse complement strand
TTTCTTCTTCCTCTTCAGCACGCTTCCGCTCGCGTTGAGTCATCTCCTGCATCTGTTCTCTCATCAGACGTTCGTGCTCAGCTTTCTCTTCTTGGATTTTCTTCATTTCTTCTTGTTGCTGCTGCGCGACTTTCTGTTGATACTCCTGCTGGCGCCGAAGTTCGTCCTCAATCTTTTTTCTCTTCTTTTTGTCTTTTTCGGCGAGGCGTTTTCTTTCTTCTTCACGTTTCTCAAACTCCTCTTTTGCCTCCCGTGCTTTCTCTACTGCCTGGTCGGCATCCTTCTTCAACTGCTGGACGTATTTTTGCCTCTCTAGATCTTTTCTTTCAACCTCTTGGATGCGTCTTGAGACTTCCTCCTCCAGGCTTTAGCCTATGGTGGCGTACTTCGGGCACTTGTATGGCGTGTTGCCGTTGCATGCCATCATCTCTCTCACCTGTTGAAAGAGGCGTTCCACTTGCGGTTGAGTATCTTGCGCTATGTTGTTGAAAACAGCGTAACGCCTGTTGGTGTCGTTGAAGACTTGCAGCAGCTCTTTTGGGGAATTCTTTGAGAGGATTTGTTCCACGGTTGTGTTCTCGTGCTCCAGTTGATCCCCTCCTGTAAACAAAACGATCATGTAGTTGCTGATGGACTCGTCGAAGAGAGCCCTCAGCCGTTTGTAAGCTCCATACTCCTCTGCCGTGTAGCGTCCCATTCTGACGACGTACAAGATGGCGTGAGGACCCGGATGCATACCTGCCACGGCCTGAACGATGATTGTTCCGATTTGCTCGTGGTTCTTTCCGGTGTCATACAGGCCTGGGCAGTCCATTATCTGCGCAGAATGACAGGGGAAAAAGTTTGAATTTCAAATTTGGGCCAAGTTTGTGAAACGTGAAGTATTATGAGAATTACAATTACAAAGTGACCATGACCTTATAGACAAGCGTTTTCGTTTCCTGCTTAAGGCTACCCTTTGTTTGTTAATAAATACACCAATGGAACGCATTTGTAATAGTTTCTGTGGCTTTAAAGCTACACAGAAAATGCAAGGTAAAAGGCCGGTAAACATTTTTCTCGTGGTCTATACTTTTCGTAACCTGAACATTCATTGATGTGTGACCAGTTATGTCAAGGTACTTCATTTCCATATCAAATTACATTACACGTCAATCAGGTCAGCAAAAAGACCATTACATAATTAGACGTTTGAACTTCACAAATGACTTTTTACTACCATGGAAACTCTAAAAAGATGAACTATTATTTAGTATTTGACACTTTTTTCTTTTTGTTGGGAGGTATACTATATGCCACCAACCCATTCTGCAGAACCTACATTGGCGAGGAATAGTCATTTTAACGCCTACTAAGCTGTCTTATTCTGTTATTTGTTTTAAATTAATTTAATTAAATTTGTATGTCCATCCACTATACAGACCATTAGGTCGAAGCAACTTGTACATGTTTCGTTTTGTATTTTCTATTTTAAAAATCTAATTCCCTCACATACCTCGATCATTTTATTTCCACGCTTCCAAGTTTTCCTCTCACAGTCACTGGTCACAGAGGAAAAGGATGGCGCAGTTTCAAAGAGCTTCTTCCCAAAAATTGTGTTTCCTGTTGTGCTCTTTCCACTTCCCGTTTTCCCCAGCAGTAGGAATCGAAACACCTCTCCTGCAGCAAGAAAAAAACCTCTTTGGAATGTTATGTCAGGAAGCTAAGGTCGATGAATGATAAGCTACCAAATAACATGCCATCAAATACGATTAGGTCAAACAAAGTATATGTTGGTTTTAGGGTAACGTGACCAGAAAAGATAGGGTCGGTAGGTCGGCTTTTAAAAAAAATATTTGTTTTAATAATTTAGTCGAGTTTCACGGAGGTTACTTCCCTTAGTCTCGGTATGGTTTGCAAAATGTGCTAAAAGTTTTTTTTGGTTTTTTTGAGAAATTAAAAAAACATTTTAGGGGCGGCGGGAAAAAAATTGGGTCGGTCGGGTTACCCTAAACCAACATATATTTTTGTTTGGCCTTAACACGAAACACAGTGTAGAAAGTCGAGTTGGTAGGAGGGTCAACTGAAAGGACTGCCACCAATGTATGTGAACTTTGAAGCTCACAGGGATGGTCAAATCGTCCGCCCGATCGCCAGGGGCGAGTGAAAAAAATCCACCAGGCTAGTAAAAACTGTCTTGCAACTCGCCCGGCTGGCCAGTGAAAATTCTGGTCAAATGCAACACTTTTGGTTGTATACTATCGAGTTCCAAAGCCATATACATATAAACACTGCTGATGCAGCAACTGTGGTATGTACCGGGTCAGCGAATTTTCTGGCGGGCTAGTAGCTTTCTTGAAGTTACTCGCCCGGTTGGCGAGTTAAAATTGTGAGATTTGGCCATCCCTGAGCTCTTCAGACAGATGATGGCTACAAAGGATTATCCCTGGACTGTGCAATTAATCTGAAAATGATTCTTCTACCTAACAAAATAGTATCGACCTTTCTATAAAAAAAACCCTTATTTTCCTCTTTACTTTATGGGTTCGTCACTTGACTTGATAAAAAAAAGTAGTACTTTTGTACAAGTGTAAATAAAATAAAAAAAATCCCTACCTCCATAGAAAGAAATTGAAAAATGGTTTTCTCATCTGCCAAAAAGAGCATTCTCACCTGTTTTGTCAAAACCCATAGATGAAAATCTCTGGGTCAACTGACTCTCATCCCCCATCCTGCTGCCACTACCACCCTGAAAACCAGCAGCAGCTCCAGACAGTGTCTGTATGGCATCCTGTAGCAGCCTACATTGTGTGGACGGCAGGATTCCAGTTGCATGGAAACAGTTCGTAATATCCTCGGGAGTCAAAGCTTTCAGGTCGGTCACAGAAGTAAAGCCTTGGGCCTGTAGCACGTCGATGATGTTTCTCGGCAAGCCCGCTCTTGCGCCCCATGCTTGTAAATCTGACACATGAGGGAAAAAACCCAGAATCAAGCAAAGTCTTGCATTTGGCTAAAAGACAAAAGATGTAGAAACAGAAAAAGGAGGCTAGCATGTGTTAAAGATGCAAGAGCCAGCTTTTACTATTGCAATCAGCACGTACCTCACTACTACACATTTACTGCTACAATACTCGTAGAAAACACCCCACAAAAAACCAATATCGTGACCAAAAAAATCAATGCGTTTGTGATCTAGCGCTTATGTTAAACCCAATAGACGATGCTTAGAAATAACTGCGTCAAGTTTTCATGAGTTGTGAAAGAGTCACTTTTCCTTGGAAAACATTGGGGCGAACAATGAATTGGCATAATAGGTCAATCACCAGTAATCGGCGTGTCTCCAGACACAAGTCGGCGTCCATGTATATATATGGGGAGAAAAGATAGAAGCATGACGTGATGGAAAAGTGAAACTATATTTACACAAACACCCGATGACATCAACGATCCTTACTCAATTTCGTGTGGCTATAAAAAGAGGGTTACGCGGTGTACACACATTACTAGACCTCATGTTACGAGAAATCACTACACGATATTGATTCGTTCTGACTGGGTCACTCTGGGCAAAAGAACGAACCAGACTACATGAAAGCAGACACGAATTAAATACTCAGCCGTTTCAAAAGAGTAAACAATTCATGTTATTGAGAACTGACAATGATATCACTCTTCAACTGCCCCTCTCTCTCTCTCCCTGACCCCCCCTCTCTCTCTCTCTCTCTCTCTAACACACACATACATATACAAACACACACACCCCAACACACACATATACTTACACACCCTCACACCCACACACACACACACACACACACAAACAGCTCCCCCCACACTGACACATACACACACACTCACACAAACACACACACACACATACACACACAAACACCCCCCCCCACACACACACACACACTGACACAAACAGACCTTCGTGTCCATCCATCGGAGAAGCAACAACCACTGTGGCTCCACCAAACCGTGTTTCTGACAATAAATAGGTGCGCACTCAACGAGGGTCTTGCGACAACAACATATGCAAGCACTGCAGCTCGAGGCGAATCTATTCATAAAGGACTTCTCATAAAGCACAGTCAGGAAGGTTGGTTTAAAAAGTCTAGTCATAAATGTAGGTACACAACTGGATAATACGATCACACATACACACAGGCACGCTCGCACGCACGCACGCACGTTCGCGCGCACGCACGCACGCGCGCACGCACTCTCACACACACAATCACACACACACACACACACAAACGCACACACACACACGCACACGCACACATACACATACACACGCACACACACACACACACACACACACACACACACACACACACACACACACACACACACACACACACATGAATGCAGCGGTACACGTTGTGACAAAGAAAACTATGAATACACGACTTACTGAGGCAGTGAAGAGATCTATTCACAAATACATGGGGGCACACATGTCAAATGAGAAATAGACTTCGAATGATAGAAATAATCTGCCTGTACAAATTCTACTCATACATTCGGGGTGGTAGCTAGGTGTCAAAAAAACAACAACACCAAACTGATTCAGCATGCGCTAAATATTGTAATATTTGAATATTTACTCGCTTAACACAAACGTACACTGAAAAATATTGTACATAGAGAATACTACATGGCTTGCTGTGTCGTACCAGATTTACACGAGTTTTTGTTTTTTTAAATATTGAACTGCGAGCGAAAGCGAGCTGTTCACTATTTGAAAAAGCAACGAGTGTAAATCTGGTACGACACAGCAAGCCATGTAGTATTCTGTTTATCCTACATACTGTACTTACGTGTATTTTACTGAAAATGTCCTGCAGTCGAGGCAGCTAAATTGAAGACGCTTGTTTTAGAACCTCAATCTCTTCTAAAGCCTCGTGCAATCTATTACGTCAAAGCAAAGAAACGTCACTCTGAAAGAGTGTGGCGTGACGCGTTAGTTCTACAAATTCATCGAGGGTTATTAGCGAGCGCAATTTTTTTTCTATAATGACGTTTGTCTCGGTAACTTTGGCATCATAAGCAGTGGAAAAACAGGTCCCTGCCAGACTTGCTTGACATGACCTCATTTACATGATATACACACGTGTGATTTGAACGATTATTATCTCACGGGTGTCTCTCTCACGTATGTAGGATAAATTCGTTTTTGTAGTGTGCAGTCAGCAATAACGAACATTCAGCTTTCTTGGACACGCGCGTAGTGTTCTTGGGTTTGAAATTGTATTTAACAGTATATAATTATGTTAGAACATAGTTACGCATGTATTCCGCGCCTTTGTGAGCAGATAACGTTTTCTCATGAATTGATTTGTTACTTAAAACGTGCTAAAAGGTGTTGTTTATGTACATTTATTTTTAACTTGACTTCATTTATTCTAGAGGTAAGGTCCCCGAAAAGGGAAGCCCAAAGCAGCCGCGAGCAAAAAAGTTACATTTCTGAAGAACCTGTCAAGACTTGTCTTTGGGTCTACGTTTCTATTTTAATGTGAAAGGGTGAGTTGCAACCTGTCTCTCTAAATGCTCAGTCCTGCAAAGCGGTCTACTCACAATATCGAAGTATCATATACAGGGGTTGATATGAAGTTCTATGCCGCCTCGTGGTTTGATAAAGAATAACTATAAGTTTATTTTGCTCACAGAATAGACATTCTGCGATAGATATGACTTCGTACCCCAGTGTTGTAATTACCGTACTTATCAGCGTGTATTAACATTCATTATATGTATAAAAAAAATATAAAAAAACTGACATAAATCACGACTAAGCTGGTGTGTGTTTTTCTGCCGGATAATGTACACAGCGCTCGGTGCATGTGCACCTTCCTGGCAGTCACGTGACGTTATTTGTTCAAAATAGCACTCAACACGGAAGTCTTTTTGTGCTTGGTGAGAGACTGACTTCATGTACACAAAGTCATCGCAACATTCCAGTCGTTTTCATTTCCCTGTGTCATCCGGACGACTCTCTGTCTTCCCCTAAACTCGTAAGTAGTCCTGTCTGTTCACAATAGCAAATGCTGACTTTTTTGTTGTTGCTATTCAATTAGCTTCGGTTTCATAGGCTTTCCCAAGGAAGTCGGTTTTGATGGTATAGGCTTTCAAACCACTGACTGGCCACACGTGTAGAAAGAATCAGTTCTGTGCGGTATGCATGTTAAAGCTGAGGTCTCTCTACGACTATCCGGGGTTGTGTGTTTGAAACGATAGGGCTGATATTAGCCTAGCGGTTAGGACATCGACACCGTAAACTCAAGGTTGTGGGATCGATTCTCGGCCAAGGCGTTTATTTCTTCCCCTTGATCCCTCTTGAAAATACAGTTTGCTCAGCCCTGAGAGAGCAAACCGGAAGTTATCAGCACAAAAGTCGGGCGTTGAATGAAACTGTCAAGGCCATGCAGACAGTGTAGGGCGAGTTACATTCCGCCTTCGCTGTACAGAATTCTGTACATGATTCTCAGCCCGATATTGCAAACAACTAGCCCCGGATAGTCATAGTAGAGTGACCCAAGCTTTCACAACTCATGTGTATACTTTTGAAAATGTCGATACATATTCTGTCGCTTATCCCAGTCACAGCGGGCCCGAACGGTTATTAATCTGTGTTGTTGTTGTTGCTGTTGTTGCTGTTGTTGTTGTTGTTGTTGTTTTACAAGGAATTCGAAGTGTTAGCTTTTGTATTTGTGTCTGTATTCTGTCTATGTATATTTCAAACTGCGTATTCAGCTGGCCATCTTGCACAGACAAATGACCTGTATGTGACCGATTTCGTTTCTTTCTTGCTACCACAAAACAATATAGTGGGGCTCCTATGTTGCAAAATCATTCAAATCATGCAACAAACACCAAATTAAGCAAATATGAAGAGTTTTATGTGCTTAACAAAACCTGATACAGAGCCATCGCGAAAAATAAAAAAATGGGTAGTTTTTAAACAATTTTTCAAAATGGCCGCCAGTGTAAACGGTTGGGTATGTTAGGCATATTTCACTTCATGTGATTAACAGCAAATTTGGTGTAAATGGACATTTGCTTTTGCTTAACAAAACCTGATACAGAGCCACCGTGAAAAAATTAAGAAATCAGTAGTTTTTTTTACAATTTTCAAAATGGCCGCCAATAAAAGGGTATTTAGGCATTTTTGATGCTACAAGACATTCTCTTGCAATAGAAACTAACACAAACACATTTTTAAACAAAACAATACATGTATTGTTGGTGCAGAGAATGATTGGACGGTGTGGGTGGCAGGGTTGAAGAATTTGTGGATTACCTAAACTGTGCAAAAATAAATATATTGCACCAATTTTCATACCAAAACGAAAACATTCATTCCTGTGCTGTTATATTCAATGTATGCTATTGAGGGCACTCAACTTGGCTAACTGGAACACTTTTAAGATAAAAGGTGGCCTTTACATGGGTTATTTGACCGCCGCCCAAATAAGGGTACCCCCAAAATAAAACTGATAAAAATGTAATGTATCAACTCAAAAGTCGACTAAAATTCATAATCGCTGTATTTCGAAAACGTTGTTTGTTCTCATGTGTTTACACAACTAGCACATTCCGGCAAGTGTCTATACTCAAAAGAAACTTTGGCAGTACTTGAAACAACCATCTGTCATATATACATGCGAAGTCAAAAATATGTGGGATGTAAGTCAACAAACCTGTGGCAGTTTTTAAAATATTATTTCGTGAAGATTTGAAAGTGTACTCAAACGGTTGAACTACGCCTCGTGCGTAGACACACATTCCTGAAAGTTTCAACGCAACCCACTTGGTCATTGCTAAAATACATGGATTTTAGTTGACTTGGGTATCCCTCAAATTTGACACATAAACATCTCATCCGTGAGATCGACACATACATCAGTAGGTACAATGGCACAACACTAGAAATATGCAAGATGGCGAAATAAAACAACCTGTTCTGGATGGATAATCAAGTTGACTTTCTCTTCGTATACAACAGTGACCCAGTTGTGCCTCAGGAATTGTCGTCGGCTTTTTAAAAGGTACCCGAAGTTTTTGTCACATCTCTTTGTCACGTCAAGGGTATCCTTATTTTGACGGCGTAAATGATGATGTTAAAAAAAAATGTGCCAGATAGCGAAGATGCGAGCCTTTAATGGCATAGACAGTTTGAATAAAATGACACAGGAATAAAAGTTTGAGTTGGGGTATGAAAATGGGTGCAATAATATTTTTGCACAGTTTAGATGCTGACAGTTTTCACAGGCATGCAAGCACATTTGCAGAGAGCTGTGCTCTGCAGTCCTTCTTAGCAGCATTTGCAGCGTTTTGTTGTACAGCTCTTCTTGCAGGCACACCTCATGAGTTCTCGGCACACGCTGGATACCTCTTGAAAGCTCGTCCAGAATGACTCCCACTTTCCAGCCTTGAACGCCAGCCCACAGAGTTTGGAAGTCTAATAGGTAGATGGCTCTTCTCAATCTCATGTCCTGCAGCAGCACCTCTCTTGTAAGGGGATTATGGTCAATTTGGCAGCTCTTTTTACTGAAGAGGTACCGTCTAGCACTGTTTACACCCAGTACGTTGCTGGTTTTGTCCTACAAATGTACACCAAAAAGCTCTTGTGCTGCCCTGTCAGTGGTACTCAGCTTACAAAGAGGAGCAGACAACCTGAAGAAAGTTTGAGTGACGTCTTCAAATGCTTGCCATACTTCCCAAGCCTTCTGATTCCCCAATACCATTGAAGAACGACATAGTGTCACAGCCTGTAAGGCTATGCAAAATGGGCAGACAGGGTGACTTCTCTTGGCCAATGGCTTTGGCAATGTGGTGATACACTTCACGAGCAGAAAAAAACGCAACACAGCTGGAATGAGAAGCAGACTGTCTGGTCTCCTCTACATCCATGGTGCAGGAAATCAGCCTGTGGTACCCTTCACACAAAAGATGAAAAGTGACATTTTTATTTGAATGTATTTGAATAATGTTTACTATCTCAGAGAATCGGTCAAAGCCGGGTTAGCAAGTCTTCACACAACAGACCAAAATGAAAGAAAATTATATTTCATGAATTCGTATAATTCTTACTGTTTCAGGTTAAAAAACAAACACAGTTTCCAGTGACCCAACTGATTCTGGAATCTTTCTGACCGCTACATTTATTCGCTTCAAACAGTCGCTAACAGAATGTTGACCATAGTGAGGGTTCGTACGTTAAACCCATCAAATTCACAGAGGTCGCTTACAAATGATGTGCAAACATGTTCCAATTAATACAAATAAAAAAATCTTACTGTTAAGATGTATTAGGTAACAAACCTTGATACAGTAGTACTAGTGAAATCGGCTCCCTTCTGTGGCACCGGAATAAATGCAGAACGCTTGTTCCCAGGAACCGGCATGTGGTGACTCTTGTATATATCCTGTAAAAATAAAATTCACACCAATGCACGGTCAACTTAAAATAAGCAAAAGGATGAGAAACAAGCAACAAACCAAAATTGTAAAACTCAAAGAGCGGTACCTCTTCATTTTTCAAAACCACTTATCTCATTTGATTAGCATACACTGTATGCTTTTGTCTGTTACCTACCGTCTTTGAAAGTTTGATCACAACACTGTAAAGACATGGGGAGTGGAGTGTTTTTATCTCCAGCTGGTCATCCTACTATCTGGCCTACCCTCACTCAGTTTTTGACTCTACCCCTCCCCACCTTATGGAAGTCCTTAACGTAGGCAGGACTAATCATTTATCATACCATGAACAATCTCTTTCTCCTCGCCTTTTATTCAAAGTTCGTTTAATCTGTTTAAAATCACCAGCGTGGCGATCATGATTTCCTTACTTGTAATCAACAGATAGATCTAGATCTATCAGCATCACAATCCAGCTGAGAGTCAATGAGCTATTGCAAGATTAAACAAAGTCTCTGCATTTCAGCGCTTCACCCGATGAATAACAGACCCCAGGGGAGAATTAAACAGTAAAATGATGTGACATTGGTGAATGGATGCGTATTCTTGAAAACTTACCTTCAGAAACGTTGTTTTCGCTCAAATCAAAACACGCAATGTTGCGGAGGCCGCCATCTTGAATTTTCATGCTGCGGATATATAAAATTCTAAAAACGATCAAATTAAATACCAAAACACAAAAATACCCATAAGAGTATTTATGTCATGCATGTGTTATCAGCAGACAACTTCTGGTGCATGGTAAACCATTGAATTTTACATTTGCTGAGTTGGGAATATTTACTGCTGAGCGCTTTTGGTACGAATTTCGTCTGCTGTAAATGCAGCCTTTTATTCCCTATCAAAGACAACAAAAAAAACGATTTCTGAAGTGGCTCTGTATCTGAAATCCCTTAAATAATTATAAGGAACAATACCACAAAGTATGATGTTTGTTGCAAGATGTGAATGATTTATGAGTGCGTCTGCAACATACGAGCCCCACTAATACAATACAATACAATACTCAGACGATACAATACAGTACAATACAATACACAGTGTGTGTGTGTGTTTGTGTGTGTGTGTGTGTGTGTGCGCGTGCGTGTTTGTGTGTGTGTGTGTGTTTGTGTGTGTGTGTGTGTGTGTGCGCGTGCGTGTTTGTGTGTGTGTGTGTAGAGCGATTCCGAAAAAAAACCTACTGGGCCGATTTCCATTAAACTTGACATACAAATTCGTCCAGATGATATCTTCAGACCATTTTTTCCCTTTTTTTCTATTAATTATAATTTATTTGATGACGTCATATTCGGCTTTGTGTCTCTCTGCTAATCAGCATTTTTTTGTAATACCATTTTAGTGTAGGATATGATTATTTCACCAATAAGGACTTTTCTATGTGACCCACTAAATGTTATAGCGGTGAGACCGGGACCCCTTTTGTTAATCACTCTAAAAATAGCAAAGACAAACAAACGGAAATAATTCAACATATCATGATGACTTGTTCACATGATGAAACTTTTTATTTTTCACAATAAAACACTTAACATTTTAAAATACCAAAAAGCCTACTTTGTCTCTGGGAGTGTGTAAACAGAATGACAAGTCACCAGCCACCTGGAATGCCATGCTGTGCTCAGCTCGCAGTGAAAATGGCATGTTCTTTCTTTATTTGGTGTTTAACGTCGTTTTCAACCACGAAGGTTATATTGCGACGGGGAAAGGGGCCCGGGAGATGGGATAGAGCCACTTGTCAATGTTTCTTGTTCACAAAAGCACTAATCAAAAATCATTTGCTCCAGGGGCTTGCAACTTACGTAGTACAATGTATTACCTTACTGGGAGAATGCAAGTTTCCAGTACAAAAGACTTAACATTTCTTACATACTGCTTGACTAAAATCTTTACAAAAATTGACTATATTCTATACAAGAAACACTTAACAAGGGTAAAAAGAGAAACAGAATCTGTTAGTCACCTCTTACGACATGCTGGGGAGCATCGGGTAAATTCTTCCCCCTAACCCGCGGGGGGTGAACATGGCATGGTCAATGAATTTACGTCACTCAGTTTACGTCAAATAAAAGTAGTTTTCCATCATTTCTTTAATGTCTGATGTTGATTCTTTATGTGTTTCTTCCACACGGACAAGAAAATGTGATAGTTGTGTGATAACTTGTAAGCTGTTAATATTCATGAGGCCGCCAGGGAAGTGATTGGTTGCATGAGGTCACGTGAATAAGATCACGTCAGCATCAGTTCAATCCCATCGTCGTTTTTAGGATTGAATCCTCTTTTTTTCAGTGGTAAAAAATGGCGACCGCTTCAGTTCCGGTTCAACCCGAAGAGTACGAATGCACCATCTGCCACGAGTACTTCAAAGAACCCAAGATTCTTCCATGCGGTCACTTGCTGTGTCGCCATTGTCTGCTGTCCTGGCTGCAGTCACAAGATGAGGCGCTCTGCCCACTCTGCCGCTGTCCAATTATAGAAAAAAAGGCGAAAAAGAGCGGGAAAAGTCTTGCCAGAGTCGCTGACGGATTTCTAACGGACAGTGCTATGGGTGCTCTGGTGGAGGCCCATCGTCTTCTGTCCAAACAGCACACGTGTTGTGCGTGTGTCAACGTGGCAGCTGTCTGCCTGTGCGTTGACTGCGGAGACATGTTCTGCCAGGGCTGCACGACGTTGCACAAGAAACAGTCCATGTCTAAAAATCATGCCGTAGAGAAGCTGAGTTCCCTGACCCCCGAGAAACTGGCCGCTAGCAGTCGTACTGCGTGCGCTGCCCACTCGGATAAGCTGCCAGAAGTGTTCTGTCCTACGCACGGACAGTCCGTGTGCCTGCGTTGTGCGACCACCGTCCATCGTCAGTGTCCGGATGTAATGGACCTGGAAGAAAAGGTCGGGCAAGCGCGTACGGTTTTGGCGGAGCTAGCAGCAACGCTGACAACGGGAGAGAACAAGCTTGAGCAAAGCATCAAACAGCTGGACGAGCAGCTGAAACAGATTGACCGACAAACACAGTCGGCCATCGCGGAGCTGAGGGTGACGTTTGATCGGCTAGAAACAGCTGTGAAGACCCACCGACAGCTTGCGGAGGAGCAAGTTTTAAAGACGAGCTCCGACAAGAAGAAGTCTCTGCTTGATGCGAAAAACCATCTTTTGAAACGGCGAGGGAAGCTGACGTCGCATAAGATAGTTGTCGTACGTTCCCAAGGGGTGATAACTCGTCACGAGGTCACTGACATGACCCCTGAGATGAGGAAACTTATGAACGGCCTTGACCGCAGCACTAGTTTGCCGGCCAATTTCAAGGTCTCTTCTGGAATGACGTTGGTTATTGACCCGGAAGAGGTGTCCCAAATAGAGAGAGCGTTGTCAGACCTCGGCAAGGCCAAGGTCACTTCTACAGCTGATGGCGCCATGGCCTCGGTGAGATAAATAGTCATATTTTTTTTCTATTTTTGGAGGAGGGGAGAAAATGAAGAATGGAGATTCTGTAAGTCAGAATGATTTTGCATGATGATTGTCTTCGACGTAGAAGTGACAGTAGGCACACCGCATGTTTATGGGAGGTGTTTATCAGTGTCTGGTTGTAAATGTATGCAGCCGATTACGCCACTTTCCCCTTATTGCACAATTCTTTGAAATTGTCATTAGTTACTCTTTAAGGAAAGACAAAATAAATCATGGTTGGCGTTTGATTTTTATCTCTATCAGTCCAGAAAACTTACATTCAAATGTTTTTTTGTATTTTTAAACACATACATAACAAGTCACATTCAAAATGTGATTGTCAGGGGAGACAGAGAGAGATATATAGAGAGGAAGAGAACGCAGGAACGCAGGAACGCAGGAAATTTAATGCGAGGCCACCGGCATATACGCATGGGGGTTTACAAAAGACACAGGAAAAAAAAGGAATAAAAATCAACAACAAAATTTCATGGTTGTACAGAAACAAAACAAAAAAAATTATATATCGTGGCACGAAAATTTTCAAAGTATCAGTCATAGCAACAATTGCCTGTTTGAAATTTCTTCATCACGTGTTTTCATGGCATAATAACAATACATGGCTACAGCTCTATTAATGTATATACTCTCATTTTGTAGCAGAAAAATCAAGGGTGGTACATGTACATTGTCAGTGAAATATTTCAAAATATATTTTACACGTAGATCCTGGTATTTTGGGCAATGTAGCAGAAAATGTATTTCGTTTTCCACAGCAGGACAAAACGGGCACGTGTTTGGTACAGCACTATAGCGTTTGTTTCCATTCAGGTCAATAATACCTAGGCGTAGTTTGACAAAAATGTTTCTAAATTTAGTAAGTGTGATATCTGTTAGGTATTTTTCCGGCTGCAATAAAGACTTGAACGAACTATACGTTGAAAATCTATCACTTTCCATTATCTTACCAAACCATTCCTGCTTATAGCAGTCAATCAAACGCTGTCTAAACGCACGCAAAAAAGCTTTTTCATGAACAACACCACCATTCAACCATACAAAGGAAAACCCACACATATCCAAACAACGCTTTACCGAGCAAGCCCAATTTTGCAAATCAACCTCATTTCCGGGTAACCTTGAAAATCTTTTTTTATCCATCTCGTACGCTTGTCTAGGTAATCTAACCAAAAACATGTTCTGCAGCTTTAGCCAGTACCTGATAACACTGACAGTACTGTCAATGAATAAAGGGAAACGACCGAGTTCTCCATATGCCATCGCGTTTGGAGTTCTTGGTAAAACATTCAAAAATCTTTTACAAGCAAACAAATGCGGAGATTCAACAGAACGAAAGCGTGTGATACCCCATATTTCAGAGGCGTACAAAAGCATAGGTTTTACTAGCGCATCAAACAATTTAAAAAATACACTAACATCCATGCTACCTAAGCTCCACATTGTTTTCATGATTTCTACCACTTTTCCCTTGGCTCTGCCTGCAAATTCTTCTAAAGCAATGTCAAATGATAATTTTGTTGTCAATGTGACACCCAAATATTTATAACTGTTTACAACATCCATAGGTTTACCTTGATAAAACCATTTTTCTGACTTAGATAGATGACCGCCTTTCCGAAAAACCATTACTTTTGTTTTCTTTAAATTTACACTGAGGCCAAGGGCAGAGGAGGCTTGTTCAAGATTGTTCAATTGGTTTTGTAGTCCAGCAGGTGTTGTAGAAATCAAACAAATATCGTCAGCAAAAAGAAGCAAAAAAATTTCTTGTAATCCAGGCAAAAACTGAACACCATGCCTTCCATTTGAGGTTACTATATCGGCTACTTCAGTAATTAACAGGGAAAAAATCAGGGGAGACAACATGCAGCCTTGTTTCACCCCGGCAGGGCAATCAAAAAAGTCAGACACTTCAGGGCCCCATCTTACACATGACTGGACAGAATCATAAATCAGACAGAGAGAGACAGAGAGAGAGAAAGACAAAATGAGTTTTATATACCTTGCAAAAATACGCAGGTTTGCACGACAAAAATTACGTACATTATCATTGCCTGTGAGATTGTTTGTGAATGAATGCAAATGCGCTAGTACGCTATCATACAGGAACAAACACAACTTCAAATGTAGGTTCCCTCCACTGTATTATACAGTTACAATAAACATACACACAAATACACACAATCATGAACATAAATGTTAGGTATTCAAAAATTAGGTACTCACAGGTTTGGATGCGAAAACAGATCGAGATTACAATCCCGTGCACAATTTCACTAACAAAACCCTCTACCCTTCACTTATATAGAGGAATACACAAACAGTCCGTGAACTCACAGGCACACGATATCTAATTTACTGGTATCGAATCACGGCTCGTGTGTAGTCAGAAAAAACAGTCACAGTTCATATTCCGGCAGACTCAAATCACCGTCTGCTCTGCCTACTAAACACTCATTATATCTTATGTACTTAAGATCTTATAGACATATTTTAGCTCTGTTCATACACAGAATTACACAGCGTCCATGGCCGTTCCCTAGGAAATGTATCTGACTACTAATTCCTTCCACTTTCTTTCTTTATTTGGTGTTTAACGTCGTTTTCAACCACGAAGGTTATATCGCGACGGATTCCTTCCACTGGCGACCTCGGTCTACTCAGTTCCTTTCGTCTTGTGACCTCTATGGTCCAACTATACGGACAACCATAACCTTGCAATAACTTCGCGAAATCCCGTCGAATTTCAGCTATGCTGGTCTAGAGTTATGATACTTCGGCGGCTTCTCAGATCCTTCACACTTGTCATCTGGTCGCTATCTCCCTCTCAGACCGGTTATACGACGCACTGCACAACATAAATAGCGGACATCTTGTCTTAGATATCTGTCTGCTATGTTTACAGTTTACAGTGTTAGTCGATTCAACTTATGCGATAAACACTCTAGCGATATTCGAATGCTTATTCCATTTACCTGTTAAGTGCTTTACTGTCGCATCTATCCGGGCTTCCTTCCTCCCGGCCGATTACTTGGACAACCCCTCAATGTCCAAGGACAGTGGTAAAGTGTAACAATCCAGGTTTCCCAATTGCTTCGTTTCTGGCCGATTTATGTGGAGCACGTGATGCGCACAAAAAATATTGGCGGTCTAGAAGTGTCGTCTGCGCAATGATCGCGGCGGCTTTCTTGACCGCCAAGGACGACCACGCACGTTGTGAGACGTCATTCGTTAGACCTCAATACCCTAGTTGCGATTTACAACGTCAACTATTCCCGGTCAGTGAGTTTCATTCACAGTGCAACACACTTTGCTATGTCACGCTATATCTCTGGTTAGCGCTCTAAAAGCGTGGAGGATATCACTGTCCAACTTTGCCTGTTACCGTGTTACTCGTGATTTCCTTCACATTGTTAATTACTCTTAATGTGCTGTATATGAAGACAGTTTTGTTATACATTAACACATATGTTAACTGATGGTACGTCGAATGGGAGTAGCCTCTAAAATGACTATTTAACGCAGCAAACAACTCGCAATTTTGGAGATCCATGTGAGAAAAAAAAATTGACAAAACAATTACCACCGCTATCATTTTGAAGATGACACCTTTTTCAATCATACATACCTATCTCTCTGTTGCATTTTCGCTACACAAAAACCCCAAACCCAAACACAATTAAACTATGGTTCTGGGTTAATTACCTCTTGTAAATATGAAAGAAAGAAAAATCAATTCTAAAACACTGTTTGTTCTAACCTGATTTTGCACTCCAAATGATATCAACTAATCAGTAAAAGAAACGCTTGCACAAATTATACAGGTATCTTTATTACTACTAATAAAATATTTAAAAAAAACAAATTTTACATGTTCAAATATTTTGCAACCTCAGACCGAGTAGTTCTATGCGCATACATACTTTCGCTTCCTAGTCGGGCCAAGAACATTTCACTTGTTCATTTTTTTACATTTAGTCAAGTTTTGACTAAATGTTTTAACATAAAGGGGGAATCGAGACGAGGGTTGTGGTGTATGTGTGTGTGTGTGTGTGTGTGTGTGTGTGTGTGTGTGTGTGTGTGTGTGTGTGTGTGTGTGTGTGTGTGCGTGCGTGCGTGTGTGCGTGTGTGTACAGCGATTCAGAGAAAACTACTGGACCGATCTTGTTCCTGGGTATGATATCCTGAGACGAGTGTTTTCATTTTTTCGATAAATGTCTTTGATGACGTTATATCCGGCTTTTTGTGAAAGTCACTGAGGCAGCACTGTCACGCCCTCATTTGTCAATCAAATTGAAATTGATAAAGCAATCTTCGACAAACTCCGGACTATGGGATTGAATTTTAGCTTGGCAGCTTAAAAATTAGTTAATTAGTTTGCTCATTAAAGTTGTCATTAAAATCGAGTTTTCACCAACAGATTTAAAAATGATTGAATCGTATTCCTCAATTCCTCCTGAATTCAAAAATATAATACATATGTCATGTTTACTCTAAAAATGTGCTCAGAATTACAGAAACTAGGTTAAGTAAGTACTGCGTTCGCACGCTACGCGGAGACGAGCGTGGCCCGTCTCGGTTTTTTGATGTGGTTACTCGGTAGTCTCGGCGCGGCGATGACAATTTTATGGTGTTAATCTGTTACTTTGATGCCGACAGCTTGACTAAATGTTTTATATCGCTTCACACGACTTGTTTTCTCTTCTGCAGGCTATAGCCAAGCCGATGTATCGATCAGTCACTAGCCGCCATGTGCAAGTCTGGCAGGACGTCGATGTGCTTTGGTAACTTTGACCTTTGAAAACATATGTCACGTATATATATCCGTGTGTGTGTGTGTGTGTGCGTGTGTGTGTGTGTGTGTGTGTGTGTTTGTGTGTGTGTTTGTGTGTGTGTGTGTGTTTGTGTGTGTGTGTGTGTGTGTGTATGTGTGTGTGTGAGAGAGTGTGTACGTGTTGTGTGTGTGTGTGTGTGTGTGTTTGTGTGTGTGTGTGTGTCCGGGCGTGCGTGCGTGTTTACGTGCGTGTGTGTGTGAACGTGTGTGTGTGTGTGTGTGTGTATGTGTGTGTGTGTGTGTGTGTGTGTGTGTGTGTGTGTGTGTGTGTGTGTGTGTGTGTGTGTGTGTGACATGTGTTAGATTCATTTTAAAGCGCAATCAAAAGTTAAGTAGATTAGTGACTGTCTGTTGCAGCTACAGCAGTACATCCCGTTCTACACCGGTGGCACAGTTTATTGCACCACAACCATTGAGTCCTCAATGTGACAACTTTGCTTTCGGTCAGTAATGAAGTTAGAATGTAACAAACAAACAAACAAACAAACGAACGAACTTTTTGATGTTTTTGATGAAGTTCTTAGCCTCGTCGATGTTTGGATTGTTGTTATTGATAACGTAGAGTTTGTGTATATTTTATTATAAATTCAGAGACAGAAAAAGGGAGAAGGGTGCGCTCTCGCAGTTGTCTGATTTTTGATTTCTACTCCTTACATATTCTTACGTCTGCCAGAAAAACAATCATTTATTATTGTGAATATCATACACAGCTTCAAGGACGAATGAACAAGGTTTCTCGCATTTACACCCCCCCCCCCCCCCCCCCAGATTGTTTTATGAATAAAAACACGGTAAAACATATAGTGTGTAATATCTTTTTCTGGACAAAACGTATCTTTCCACCTTGTTATCGATTTAACAGAGATAATAAACGAAGGAGAGGAGCGCTGCATCGCAATCGGACTGTGTCCCCTCAACTATTGCGCCGGTAGGCAGCCAGGCTGGGATTCTGACTCAGTCGGATATCACGCTGATGATGGAGGGTGAGAATGTTTTTTTTTAAAGCACAAATGTAAGCACCTAACAATATACAAAAAACCAACAACAACAAAAATAGAAAAAGAGGCAAAGAAGAAAAAAAAACTGTAGTCAATGATCAAGTGCCGGTAAAATAGTGGGCGAGTTTCAATGGTCGACCCTAGTCTAGTCTGGTTAGTCCACTGCGCATGTCACAAACGTGGTCTGGTCGAACCATACTCATCCAAAATGGCCGTCGCTATAGATGGATGTTCTTGGCGTTTCTAAACGATAAAACAAACTCACATAAACAAACTCAATATATACCAACTCTTCTTCGCAAAGATAGCCAACACTACATCAAACTAGTTGTCAATGCAGAATATGTGCTTTGAAATAAACAGCATCGTCTAACATTTGTCTCGTAAGTAAAACATCACTTGACAGATCGCAAATTCGACGCCATTTTGTAACCACACAAACCCCATAGGCTGTGTTCGGGTCGAACTAGAGCAACCAGAGTGACGCCATCAGGTTTGACCAGACCCCGTATTAGTCCGACCCCAGAGACTAGGGTCGCCAATGAAACATGCCCACTGTCGATACACTGATGGTTGGAATTGGTTGTTGGTTTTTACCTTCCTTCAACCTATTTGGCTAAGCGGTACCGATTCAGTTTGGTTTTCTTTCTCAGTTCATACGACAGTCTCAGGGTTTGAAACTGCTTACATTTAAAAACGCTCTTGGAAATGCAAACGGGTGAGAATACATCCGCTTTTTGTCCTCTTAAAAGGTTGACAATGCTTTAGTGGGAAGTGTTAATACAGAACGTACACCAGTTTTGCTTCTTCGCGACGGTTTGCTCCACACACGCATTGCTTTAGGCCAAATAAAAATATATGTGGGTTTAGGGTAACGTGACCAAAAAAGATAGGGTCGGTCGGTCGCCTTTTTTTCTTTTTTTTTTCTTTCTTAATTTTTAGTCGATTTTAAAGGAGGTTACTTACCTTTGTCTCGGTATTGTTCGCAAAATGTGCCAAAAGGTGTTTTTTTGTGTGTTGAAATTTTAAAAAAAGTTTTATTTTTGGCGGGAAAAATTAGGGTCGGTCGGGTTACCCTAAAACAACATATACTTTTATTTGGCCTTATGTCAGGGATAACTGGATGAAGCTGAACATCCGCGAATACCACTATTTAACCTTTGCCTTTTCTGCAGTATCTTCGCCGGCGCAGGTCATACAACGAGGTGTGTTGACAAATGCTCAAAAGGGGACATCATGGTGTGTAAGCTGGACTTCTCTACTTCAAGAGTTCACTTCTACAAGAACTTCGCACAGGTAAGTTGAGACTGTTTTGTCAGCAAAAGTGACAATAGATCAAAACAGATTGTAGGCGATGTGGTTGGGTAGTAGGAAACATTGTGATGAAACATTTTATAATTTTGTTTGGAAGGAAAAGTTGAAGATTTTGGGTGTATATTTTTGTAATGATAAGAGTGCTTCTTAGGTAGAAGATAACTGGACTGGAAGAATAAGGAATATTAAGCGATTGATTTGTGCATGGGAGAAGCGAAATTTGAGCATTGTAGTGAAAATATGTATTGTGAAAACGTTTTTAATTTCACAATTTGTGTATATTATGCAAGCGTTTGTATTACCTGACTGTGTTTTGAATGAAGTCAATACCTTATTGTTTAGATTTTTGTGGCGAAAAAGAGATTGTAATCGGAAGGCCTTTGAAAAGGTGAAAAGAAGCGTTTTATGTTTTGAAATTGAAAAAGGTGGTATAAAAATGATCGATATTAGGCAAATGCAAATTTCTTTTTTATTACAATGGGTTTCACAACTGACTACATCAAATGAAAATGATAATTGGAGTTTCACTCCAAAGATGATGTATTTGCGTTTTGGAAAGCATTTTGAAACTTTCTTATCGAATGTAAACAGTGCAAGATTTAAAAGGTTAGACCTAGTGAAATCACACTTTTGGAAAGCAGTATTAAAATATTGGCTGGATAATAACCACTACGATCGTGGGACAGTCGGGCCGACTTTATTATGGAATAATGCATGCATAACGTATAGTGGCAAAGTTTTATTTTTTGAAAGTTGGATACAACGAGGTGTATTGGTATTAACTGACATTGTACGTTCGGGAGACATATTATCATATCAAGATATATGTGATTTGATTGGATATTCGCCAAACCGAATTCTTGAATATAATGTTGTAAAAGCTGCTGTGTCATTATTTATGAGGAAAAATGTTGTAAATATGACTGATGATGTTTGTATTACCTTACCACTGTTTAACGGCAAAAATGTGTTAAGTGCCAGAGAATATAGGAAAGAGATTATTAATATGAAAACAGATGTACCATGTTCCGGAGGATTTTGGAAGAGAAAGTTTAATGTAGAAATTGATGAACGATCTTGGATAGTTGCCTATCAGTCAACACAAAAGACTAGATTAAGAGTTTTACACTGGAAAATTATGCACAACATTTATCCGACCAACATTCTCCTGTGTAAAATGAAAGTAACGGAAACTAATAAATGTAATTACTGTTGTGATGTAACTGATTTCATTGAACACTTCTTTTTTGAATGCCCGGTTGTATACAAATTCTGGAAGTTTATTGAAGAATTTATTTTTCGTACTTTAGAAATTAAGATTGTTTTGAAAGTTAGTGATGTTTTATTTGGTATTCATTTTGTAATGGTGAAAAAGGCAACTATGTATAAAGTGAACCACATTATCTTAATCGGAAAGATGTGCGTTAGTATATATAAAAAAACAAATTCGTTTTTACCGTTGGAAAGTATTTTTAATAGGCAGTTAAAGATAAGAAGCATTTTTGTGTGAGTGTTCAAAGAACAAAACGTTAAAAAGTTTAGCTTGTTGTACTCGATAAGTTGTATTTAATTCATTGTATGAGATATTGTTAATTGTAGTTATTTATTTGAATAAAATTGTTTGAAAAAAAAAATTACCCAGGAATGATTTTTAGAAATCTGTCAAAGTAAAAAAACTTGCCTTTTTCCTGAGATTTATTTTGTGCTTATAATATCTACCAAAAAATCAAATCTGTTCCTAAATGTGAAAACTTTGCCTTGTTAGAATAAAACAAACATTCTAAAAAAAAAAATAAAAAAACCAGATTGTAGGATTAAATCAAAATGATGGCATGTGCCCAAGAGGAAAGCAGCCCTGAGCGCACGATAAATCCAAACCCAGGCGGATATGTGGCGTGAAATGAATATTTAAAATCCTACAGACACACAAGGTTAAGCCTATTAAGGACTAGCCTGAGGAATATGATAGGAGATTATATATGGCGTTTACCCGGACAGTTAATCATGGGTAGAAAGGTGTACATGTGTGGTTTTCAGCGAGAAATATACACGTAAACGAACATACGAACCGATTTGCTGTAGATCCGTCAATATTTTAACATGTTTGTCCACTTTCATCTCATCCTACACGACTCCTTGTCGAAAAAAATGACTGCTAAGCCTAACTATATTTTCCTTGGTGTGTCCTGCGCAGATAATTATGTGAAATTTCACCATTTAAAACGGTCGGGATTTTTGCTAAAATTCAAAATGAAATGAAGCAGTCAAAACTGTGTGGTATCGCACCCCCGCAACGCCTGGGTCGGAATAAAATTGCCTCCGTGTTGGAGACTATACACAGCATTACGATCATTGATCGAGCTAAAGAGTCCGGGTGCGGAGGCGCACGCTTGGTATAGCCTTGAATATACGGGGTGCACTCTGCATAATATACACATCAGAGTGAGTTGTTCTTCCTGATCACAGATGAAAGCCTATCGGCAGCGTGGTACTTAATTTGCCTCGTTTTGAAAAGCTAAAATCAGTAAAAAGGGCGCTTACTCAACCATGCCGCTTTCAAATCCTGACCAAGTTCTTTCTGAACATCGTCAATTAAGATCATGAAGAGGATAATCAATAGCTATATTTTACAGGTCTTCGCGGTGCGGGTGAACATACCACACGCAGGATTCCACCCTATTGTGGGCATGCACTCGCAAGGGGAGGCTGTGAAGCTGCTACAGAAAGAACCATGGCAGTGAGACTTGCAAGTTTGTCCACTCAGGGATCTGTACGTTTGGGCTATATTTCTGAGAAATTTGGAATGGGAGATGATCAGTTCAGCTTGGGTACAGCTCGAATGCAGCGATTTGAGGATGCACCTATTGGTGTAAGTTGGTTCAGTGCCTCGTCAAAGCTGCAAAACAAGCACCCTCCAAATAACAATAATAAGCCAAGTAAGCACATTAAAAATCATTTTATGGAGTATGGAGTCATCATACAGACAATCGGCGAGTAACTCCTCATTTTCAGTGGGTCGGCCTATACCACTTTTAATCACTAGAAATTCAACGGTTCACTTGAACGACCGTGAGACCTTTTATTTCAGTATTACATGTACGGTGTTTTTGACATTTCAGTCACCCGGAGACAAGGGGTGCGTAAAGATGGCGAAGATAAGACTGTTAAGTGTTTGGACTGTTTGGAAGAGCAGGAGACGTATAACGTTGTTAAATGTTGCTTTTATTTAAACCAGCACCATCTTGCATTGCCGGACGAATAAAGTACATGTATGTCCTACCCAAGATGATTTACGAAGATCAGAAAGGGTTTTTGAAAGGATACTCTCGATCTCAGGAATACATATTAAACTATTATAATGTATAATGCTTATGTGTCTAGAACAAAGGATCCTTTTGTTGTGGTTGGTTTACTAGGGTGTTTGATTGTATATCCTGGCCGTTCCTGGAAAGAGCACATAGGACATTCAATTGTGAAATTTAAGTCAGGATGTGGGTTTTGACATGTTTTTGTAGCATGAAGTCGTGTGGTAATGTGAATGGCCGGTATTCTGGCTGGTTTGAAGTGAAACGTGGAAACAAACAGGAAGCCATCTTTTTATCTCATTTGTGTAGGCATGTGTATCAGTTATGATCCAAGAGAATGAAACAATTATGGGATTGAAGATTGCACATGAAGAGACATGTTTGTCACAAGTTGATTATTGATTTTTTCTTTGATGTTTAAAGGGAATCCGTTTATTGCTTGATTGCAAGAAACAGAGTTGTTGTTATGCAAAATTCTGCGTTTTGGTGCCCATTTTGGTCGTTTCCGTGTGAAAGCTAGGATACCTGAGATCCTGCTTTGAAGTAATCTGCTTTTTTCCAGCTGCCCCTCGCCCTAAAGAGGGACTAATCTACAACTGCTACATAATAAACAGACACAGAAAACAATATTAAGTGTTAACAGATATGTATGTAGTTGAAAATTATATGATAATAAAAACAATACCAGCATTAGGAAACAGAAGAAAAAAAATCTTAATAATTTCCCCCCTGCAGATTTTCTCCGTATGTGTTCGACGTGTTAGAAACAGATGTGTGTGTGTGTGTGTGTGTGTGTGTGTGTGTGTGTGTTTGTGTGTGTGTGTGTGTGTGTGTGTGTGTGTGTGTGTGTGTGTGTTTATGGTTGTGTTTTCAACAGTACAAACAAGAACATAATTATGTTTATCAGGATTGGTGTACTTCTTCTTTTGAGTACTGATATAAAACCTAGAGTCATCATCTTGTTTTCCCGCTCTTATTTTGAAATGCACGAAGAAAGCCATGGAAACTGTCATGTGATGTAATGGGGGATTTGTGAGAATATGTTTGTGTATAATCAGGCTAACGATAAAGTTTGTTTCCGTACTTGCTCCTAAAATGAATGTCACTCAGTCTATATTTCAGTTTATACTCTTTTACATTCTTTTATGTGGCTGTTGAATGTAAAATCTTCCATGTGTAAGCTTATATTTTAAGATTTATGAATTGATTGTGTGATGCGTTTAAAAGTTTTGATAGCCTAAGAAGAAAATAATAGGGTGTGCCTGTTTGTTTGCTGTTTAATGTTTTGCTCTATTACCTGTGTTAAATATTCATTATATTTTAAAGCTCAATGCGTGTATGTGAGTGCTGTGTATTTAGACTTTATAGTCAGTGATGTGTTAATCGTCTGACTTTTTTTTAATGTGGGAAGTATTTAATTCTGTGACAGTCATCGTCTCTCTGACTCCCCCCCTGTATACCCACCTTACCGACTTATATCTCCCCGATATTGCTAAAAAATAAAGTGAAATCCCTTCCCGTCCTCTGATTCTTTTGCTGTATTTTTTCCTCTTTTTGTGGGTAAAAATTGTATCTTGTCTGTCTTACATTTCTAATAAGGGTATAAGCGATTCTCTGACCTTGAC